>NC_084635.1:9320946-9568446 GCF_033978795.1 Nerophis ophidion
CAATAATTGTAATTTAAAGGGCTACCAGAAGATGGTGGTAACAATCCACCGCTGAATTTAATTCCTCATGGTAGATAATACTTCACTGGTTCCCTTTGGTGGCTTTTCAGGACGTTTAGCTACAGAATTCATCACTAATATAACATTTATACCAATTTATAGTATTACCTCAATGCAAACGAAACACTTATCTTCCTATGGTATTTGCTGAAACTGTATATAACTAAAACAAGCACTTTTCCTGGAGCAATCCATCCTTTTTGTGGGATGATAATCAATACGATGATTAAAGAGCATGTTTATAGCCAATTAAAAATGGGTACTTCTTCCAAAACCATGCAACAGATGCCAAGTTTGGGGAGGAGGGAGCGTGCAGTTGGCATGGCAACTACATTATTATAAAGTGAAGTGTTTTTTTTTTTGTGGTTTTTCCTGCCACCGACGACCAGACGTTTCAGATAATTTGACAATACAAGCAACGGGTGTCTTCGCAACCTCAGAGCATCCGTAACCGTTTCATGTTGATTTCTGCAGAGTGATCGGACAGATTATGAAACGTTTTTTTTTTTTTTTCTGGCAGATCAGCCGAGAGGCTGTCGTTCATAGCAAGGTCGTGATCCTGATTGCAGTATGTTGCAAATGTTCTTTGAAGAAGTGAACTGTAGACAAATACTGGATTGTACTCGGCAGATGGAAGGAAGCAGGCATCACTTTTGGGGATGTGCCAAGCGGCTGATGATAACATAGATGATAACAACGTAGCCCACGCTGGAGGTAGGTGGTTGTTGGAATGAGCAATCTCACCATTGTCTTATCCATTGCAAGGATCTGTATTAGGGATGTCCTGTTTAACCATTTATGGTCTCTGATCCTGATATGATTATTTTAACCATGGATCCAATTGCCAGTCCCGATTTGAGACTTTGACAATAGAATATAGAACTGAATGTAACGTCTGGTGGGCATCGTGATGCGGGTGGCGCTCTTTCAAAATGCAGATCGGGCTCGGACACAGCGTAAGGTAAGAAATAATGGTTTATTTAAACTAAAAACGGACTGAGAACAGAAACACTGGCACTAGGCACAAAAGGGAAAACAAAGCGAACTAGCATGGGAGCTAGAAAGAACCAAAAGCGTAACGCGGAAGCTGTCACGCTTCGCGGCGCGCTTGCTGCGCGGAGTTGCCACTTCGTGGATGCACACACTATCAGTCAGCAGGATTGCAGGCAAGAACAGGTTTTAATATAATAAAACAAAAGAACACTGGTGCAAAAAAAGGGGAAAAACAAAGCACGTGCCAATGCACGGGAAGCTAATGCTAAAAACGTAGCAGGAAACAGAAAACATTAAACGACGTGCCACACGCACGTGAAGCTAAGGTGGAACTTAGCACAAAATAATCGAGGACACAGGATACAAAACGTGACGTGTGAGGACGAACTAAGGAATCAGGTGGGCTTGAATACACAAATAATTATTAGACACAGGTGTGTGACAGGAGCCCGTGCGGAGGAACACAATACGTTGCCATGGTGACTAACACAAACAAGGAAGTGCTCAAACAAGGATCGGCAGAGTCCAGAAACAAAACATGAATAAAGACATATAAAAAGGGCAAAACCATAAACGATCCGAGTCACGGATCGGGACAGAAGCTAGCGAGTACAAAAAATGTTTTACCAGAATTGGGAATGGAATCAGGATCGTCACCAGATGCGTGTACCACAAACTTACGAAGCGAGAACGAATCACTGAAAGGGCAGGCTTAAACAAGGATGGTTGCTTTGTTGGGTCTGCTCCTGCCTCTGGCCATGCTCCCTCCACCCCAGTGTACGATGGCGTGGAACACCGCAGAGGCCACCACAGTGGATATGTTTCTTTCAATTTTTATTCATAGCTGTATGTAGATGTGGCTGGTTGTATCCGCTGCTTTAATGTCTTTAATGTCCTTTGTCTTCTTTGATGTTTCCCTCTTACACACATTTAAGAGGGATGTGTACTATGGCTATGAGTTGTTGTTTTTTTCCCTTGGCCTCAGTCTGGACCCCCTCTCCAGGGCCCAGGCTTTGACAGATTATTTTATTTTAATCTTCTATTTTTTTCTCCCACTCCCTCCCACTAGTTTACCTGTATCTCACCTTTTTTGTAAGGGGCGCTGGAAGCCGGCAGACCTGTCCGCGATCCTGTTATGTCTCCCTGTAATGTTTGTCTTATCTTGAATGGGATTGTGCTGAAAAGTTTAATTTTCCTGAAGGAACTCTCATGAAGGAATAAATAAAGTACTATCTATCTATCTATCTATCTATCTATCTATCTATCTATCTATCTATCTATCTATCTATCTATCTATCTATCTATCTATCTATCAACAAACAGGTGTGAGTCCGGAAACAAGGAGCAGGTGAAACAATTAAGCAACCATGGTGACAGAACAAACAAGGAAGTGCACAAACCAACTAAAAAATCCACAAAACATATGATCCGGGTAGCGGATCATGACAGTGAAAATTTGTAATTGCAGGTAAGTACCGTGTTTTTCGGATTTTAAGGCGCACTTAAAATCCTGTCCTTTTCCTCAAAAAATCGACAGTGCGCCTTATAACCCGGTGCGCCTACTATACGGAATAATTCTGATTGTGCTTACCGACCTCAAAGCAATTGTTTTTGGTACGTGGTGTAGTGATAAGTGTGACCTGCAGATGGTAATGTAGACTGCAATATGACGCCAAGTAAACAACACCAAAACTTTGAATGTTCCATTGAAAATAAAGAACATTACACACGGCGCTCAAAAAACTGTCGAAATGTTTTAGTATGACTTTGAAGCCGCACTACTTGATGGATTGCCGGCCCAATACGGCTACCGTAGTCAGAGATACAAGTATTAATATGGTGTGTGTATAAAGACCGCAAAATGGCACCCATTAGCAGACATATTATCTGGCGCATTGTTTCCAAATATTATGCAAAACCAACTTTTCCTACCTGCTGATGTGTATTTGAGATCTGCATAAGTCCTGAAAATTTGTGCAGGTCCTCCACTGTAGTCCGTGCAGATGCCGTAGTCGAGAAGCTTCTTCTTTTTCCCCATCTTCTTGTTATGGGTCATTTACCCTCTGCTCTTGCCATTTCTAATATAAAGTAATGTAAAGTTCTAACTTGTATCGCTCTATTGAAGCGCTAAAAACTAGCAGTGTAGTGGGTTTATATTATTCACCCACGGAACTTTAGTTATTAGAGAGTTCTGGCTCTGAGTTTAACACGGGACAAAAGAGCTCATTGTTGCACTAGTGAGCCACAGATGAGGAGATGGTGCTCCGTTATTGATTTAAGTAAAGTCTGTATGTCATTAAATCAGTTAGCTCCATCTTTTGACACTTCTTCCACTCCCGTCCTTGCACGCTACACCGCTACAACAAAGATGACGGGGTGAAGCTGCTGACGAAGGTGAGCCATGTAAAAAAACAACAGTCAGAAAGCGACTTGAAGATGTTTTGTAAAACATAATCTATACAACATTTGACATCTCCCTGTCATCTTTGTTGTAGCCGTGTAGCGTGCAAGGACGAGAGTGGAAGAAGTGTCAAAAGATGGAGCTATTAGTTTTAATGATATTCAGACTTTACTTAAATCAACTACGGAGCAGCATCTCCTCATCCGCCGGAAATGTGTCTCATGAAAAAACGTCCGACCGGAACTCTAAGGAACTAAGTTCCTTGGGTAAATTATGTAAAATCATGACAGACATAAGTAAGAACTTTCCACTACTTTATATTATAAATGGCACATGACAAGAACATAGAGAAAAAGATGCTTATCGACTGACTACAAAAGTGGACGCACGTAATTTTTCAGGACTTATGCAGATCCCAAATACATATCAGCATGTACCAGAAGGTAAGAAAAGGTGTTTTGCATAATATTGCAAAACAACATGGCAGATGATATGTCTTATCTTATACACACACCATAATCATACTCTTATTATTACGTACTTACCCAGTGGCCTAGTGGTTAGAGTGTCTGATTTGAGATCGTTAGGTCGTGAGTTCAAACCCCGGCCGAGTCATACCAAAGACTGTAAAAATGAAACACATTACCTCCCTGCTTGGCACTCAGCATCAAGAGTTGGAATTGGGGGTTAAATCACCAAAAATTATTCCCGCTGCCGCCCACTGACTCAAATGCAGAGGACAAACCTAGTGTCATACTTGCCAACCCTCCCAATTTTCCCGGGAGACTCCCGAATTTCAGTGCCCCTCCCGAAAATCTTCCAGGGCAAACATTCTCCCGAATTTCTTCCGATTTCCACCCAGACAACAATATTGGGGGCAAGCCTTCAAGGCACTGCTTTTAACGTCCTTTACAACCTGGCGTCACGTCCGCTTCCCCTCCGTACAAACATTCACATAATATATGCGACACAAATAAGTGAATGCAAGGCTTACTTGATCAACAGCCATACAGGTCACACTGAGAGTGGCCTTATTTAAACAAATTTATTACTGTTGCAAATATGCGCCACACTGTGAACCCACACCAAACAAGAATGACAAACACATTTCGGGAGAACATCCGCACCGTAACAAAACATAAACACAACAGAACAAATACCCAGAATCCCCTTGCAGCACGAACTACAATATACACCCCCCACTACCACCAAACAACCCCCCCCCCTCCCCCCAATCTCCCGAATTTGGAGGTCTGAAGGTTGGCATGTATGCCTAGTTTGTGTGTGACAATCATTGGTACTTTAACTTTACCTTTAATGTTGAAGCAGAGTAAAATCCATCAAGCGGTGTGGCTTCATAGCTTAACTAAAGTCGTACTGAAACATTTTGATGGATATTTTTAGGGGCGGTATAGCTCGGTTGGTGGAGGGTTGCAGGTTCGATTCCCGCTTCCACCATCCTAGTCACTGCCGTTGTGTCCTTGGGCAAGACACTTTACCCACCTGCTCCCAGTGCCACCCACACTGGTTTAAATGTAACTTAGATATTGGGTTTCACTATGTTAAGCGCTTTGACTCACTAGAGAAAAGCGCTATATAAATATAATTCACTTCACTCTTTGAGTGCCGTGCGTAATGTTCTATATTTCCAATGGAACATACATGTATAACATGTTGGTGTTGTTGACTTGAGTCATTTTGCAGCCCTAACCGATCTCTTGTGTGTGACTGCCATTATATTGTAGTCTACACGTATCTCTTATGTTTGACTGCCATCTACTGTTCACACTTATCATTTTACCATGTACAAAATAAAATAGCTTTGAGGTCGGTATGCAAAACCAAAATTATTACGTACATTAGGCGCACCGGGTAATAGGGCACACTGTCGAATTTTAAGGGGGAAAAAAGAATTTTAAGTGCATCTTATAGTCAGGAATATACGGTATTGTCTTCCTTCAATGAATAAATGGTGTTGCATTTATATATATTTTGTTCTACAACAACACAAAATGTACCGCTTCTGCAATAACGGCTACTGTTACTGCAAGATACAAAAAAAATAGAACAATTATTTACCGGCCCGAAACACATTCTGGAAATGCTATTAAAAAAATTAAAAAATTTAAAAAACATAAAAAAAAGTGGAATGAGGTAAAATTAACTAGAAAAAGTTGCAATGTTGGCACAAATCTGCCATGCAGGCATGTTTTTTTCTTTTGTCTATTTTTCTTTTTCTTTTTTTTGCCGTTGCTCAAAAAACAAACCAAAAAAAAAAACAATGTTATAATGAATTATTCCCATATTCAAAGCTCCAATTATTTCAAATATTTCACTTTAAAATGTTTTCTGTGGAAAATATTGCATATATTGTGTGTTTGCCGTACAAATACATCGTTTTCTTTGACAAAAGAGCATAAAACAAGCAAAATTATAGTTGAAATGTAAAATCGACATATATCTGAAGTTGATCTCGTCACTTAAGTGTTGAAAGTATAAAAAAACAAAACAAAAAAACTAATTAAATGTATCACTTGCGAGTGGGGCACCTTTTGGAGCACAAATACATTTAATGGGATTTTAGTTATCTTTTCACTGTAATACCTCAAAAATAATAATAAATTAAAATAAGTGGTGTCCTGCATTATTGATCTTTTCAAGGCTCTACTTCACATCAAAGATTGCTTTCTGAATGCTTTGGGCAGTGGGGGAAATACTGCATATCTCAGTTTTATTCTAAAAAATCAATCAATCAAAGCTTATTTATATAGCCCTAAATAACTAGTGTCTCAAAGGGCTGCACAAGCCACAACGACATCTCGGCTCAGATCAAAAACAAAGTTGTCTTTGACAGAGAAGGCATAAAACATTTTTTTTTTTTTTGGTTTAACTCTATATCAACCTGAAGTTGATATATTGTCGAGATTTACTGTAAGTGTTAAATAAAAAAAAAGATAATAATAATTTGACTTGTTTTTAACATTTTAATGACTTAGACCAGGGGTCGGGAACCTTTTTGGCCGAGAGAGCCAAGTAGCCAAATATTTTAAAATGTATTTCCCTAAGAGCCATATAATATTTTTTTTAAAAACTGAACACAACTAAACGCGTGCATTTTTAAGTAAGACCAACATTTCCAGAGTATAATAGGTCTCTTATTCTTTGTAATAACATTGTTATTCTGAAGCTAACTGTGGAGGGGTGGCCTTCGGGCCTGCAGCAAAGTGGGATGTTGCCAGGACCGGCCTCGAAATCAGCGACAGGTGCGTAGAAGGCCCACTTGGGCCTTTTTATCTAATCACCTGTCGCTCTGTTATAAGCAGGAGGAGAGACAGAGTTGGGGCTGGAGCCAGAGCGGGAGTGAGAAAGAAAGAGAAAAAGACAATTGCTGGAAAATTGAAAAAAAACAACAATATTTTATCCTAAAACAGGCTCTCATGTCGGTGCTTAGTGTTCTGAAGAACCCCAAGGAGGGCAAGCCCAACACTAACCACTAATAAATAAATTACTTCTTACCATTAACGCAACTTCTTGAACATAAAAATGTTTGAGAATGTTTTATATTTTGAATGTTATTTTTAACACTATGATTACAAGTGGAATTATTCATTACTTATCCTGTTAAGCAACGTCAGCTCAGATTTATCCAAGAGCCAGATGCAGTCATCAAAAGAGCCACATCTGGCTCCAGAGCCATAGGTTCCCTACCCTTGACTTAGACCCTTTATGGTCCCCGGCAGCCCTCAAGGTAAAAAAAAAAAGACAAACAAAATCCATACATTTTGTTATGTTTTGAAAAAATGACAAATATCAAAACGGCCCCCAGCATGCTTTAATTTTTCTGTGTGCGTCTCTCAGTGGAAAAAGTTTGGACACCCCGATTTACATCAACACCTAATTTCTATTGATGGAATGATTCCAGTTTGTATTCATGTCATCTATAAAACACAGGTTGCAAGTCATGATACGGTTATTATTATTATTTTTTTTGCTGTTGACGCAATATTCACTTAGAGTTCATCAGGAAACATATATTTTATGACAACATTATCCACCATGTCACAGGTCTGCAGCCCCTTTGCGATTTGTCTTCATGACAGACAAGCATTTGGGAACAATGGGGTTCAAATAGACTCATTCATCTCTACAGCCCAGTGTTTGTCCTCCGGGGCCATTTAATAATACATGCTCCAATAAAAACGCAGTCGTGAAAATTGGTTCAGGGAATGGTGAGATACCGATCAAAGAACATACATGTTCAGCCGTAAAATGTGGTAGGCACATATTGAAGCTTCGTCTCAGAGGAAACATACCTATTGATTTGTAGAGATCTGTTCTTGGCCCTCAAGACAACACGTGTATACTGGTTACTGGCTGTATTAATTATCAGTCTACTTCAAAAATGAATTGAGAATTGAAAGCGTTCTTTTTATTGTCATTCAAATTTCAACTGAAAAATACAGATAAGACCATTTTGTTGCATTAGGATAAAAGAACAATAAGGTGCAGATATAAATACAGATAAATGAATTGCACTTTTGCATATGCATCCACGTTCATGGATGTACGTATGTTATTGTGAACGACTTAAGCCGTTGTCGCTGGGGTTCCATGGAACACTCAGGAAGGACATTCTTGAGCAGATTTGACTCTTGTTTATTTTACTTTCAAGGAAGTTTTTTGTGCCGTCGCCGCTCCTGCTGCTCGCTCCGCCGTGTCGCTCGGTTGGCCGCGTCTCCGTCGTACTTGGTCTTCTCTTTGCTTCTGCTGCTCGTTCGCTGCTGCGAGCTCTCCTCCTCCTTCCCCGATCTCTCCTCCTTCTCCTCTTTTATACACCATTAGGATAAAAGAACAATAAGGTGCGGATGTAAATACAGATAAATAAATTGCACTTTTGCATATGCATCCACGTTCATGGAGATACGTATGTTATTGTGAACGACTTAAGCCGTCGTCGCTCGGGTTCCATGGACCACTCAGGAAGGACATTCTTGAGCATGTTTGACTATGGTGTATTTTACTTTCAGGGAAGTCTTTTGTGCCGTCGCCGCTCCTGCTGCTCGCTCCTCCGTGTCGCTCGGTTGGCCGCGTCTCCGTCGTACTTGGTCTTCTCTTTGCTTCTGCTGCTTGTTCGCTGCTGCAGGCTCTCCCCTCCCTTCCCCGATCTCTCCTCCTTCTCCTCTTTTATACATCATTAGGATAAAAGAACAATAAGGTGCAGATATAAATACAGATAAATATATTGCACTTTTGCATATGCATCCACGTTTATGGATGTACGTATGTTATTGTGAACGACTTAAGCCGTCGTCGCTCGGGTTCCATGGACCGCTCAGGAAGGACATTCTTGAGTAGGTTAGACTATGGTTTATTTTACTTTCAGGGAAGTTTTTTGTGCCGTCGCCGCTCCTACTGCTCGCTCCTCTGTGTCGCTCGTTTGGCCGCGTCTCCGTCGTACTTGGTCTTCTCTTTGCTTCTGCTGCTCGTTCGCTGCTGCAGGCTCTCCCCTTCCTTCCCCGATCTCTCCTCCTTCTCCTCTTTTATACATCATTAGGATAAAAGAACAGTAAGGTGCAGATATAAATACAGATAAATAAATTGCACTTTTGCATATGCATCCACGTTTATGGATATACGTATGTTAATGTGAACGACATAAGCCGTCGTCGCTCGGGTTCCATGGACCGCTCAGGAAGGACATACTTGAGCAGGTTTGACTCTTGTTTATTTTTACTTTTAAGGAAGTTTTTTGTGCCGTCGCCGCTCCTGCTGCTCCCTCCGCCGTGTCGCTCGGTTGGCCGCGTCTCCGTCGTACTTAGTCTTCTCTTTGTTTCTGCTGCTCGTTCGCTGCTGCGGGCTCTCCCCTTCCTTCCCCGATCTCTCCTCCTTCTCCTCTTTTATACATCATTAGGATAAAAGAACAATAAGGTGCAGATGTAAATACAGATAAATAAATTGCACTTTTGCATATGCATCCACGTTCATGGATATACGTATGTTATTGTGAACGACTTAAGCCGTCGTCGCTCGGGTTCCATGGACCGCTCAGGAAGGACATGCTTGAGCAGGTTGGACTCTTGTTTATTATTACTTTTAAGGAAGTTTTTTGTGCCGTCGCCGCTCCTGCTGCTCGCTCCGCCGTGTCGCTCGGTTGGCCGCGTCTCCGTCGTACTTGGTCTTCTCTTTGCTTCTATTGCTCGTTCGCTGCTGCAGGCTCTCCCCTTCCTTCCCCGACCTCTCCTCCTTCTCCTCTTTTATACATCATTAGGATAAAAGAACAATAAGGTGCAGATATAAATACAGATAAATAAATTGCACTTTTGCATATGCATCCACGTTTATGGATATACGTATGTTATTGTAAACGACTTAAGCCGTCGTTGCTCGGGTTCCATGGACCACTCAGGAAGGACATTCTTGAGCAGGTTTGACTATGGTTTATTTTACTTTCAGGGAAGTTTTTTGTGCCGTCGCCGCTCCTGCTGCTCGCTCCGCCGTCTCGCTCGGTTGGCCGCGTCTCCGTCGTACTTGGTCTTCTCTTTGCTTCTGCTGCTTGTTCGCTGCTGCGAGCTCTCCTCCTCCTTCCCCGATCTCTCCTCCTTCTCCTCTTTTATACATCATTAGGATAAAAGAACAATAAGGTGCAGATATAAATACAGATAAATATATTGCACTTTTGCATATGCATCCACGTTCATGGATATACGTATGTTATTGTGAACGACTTAAGCCGTCGTCGCTCGGGTTCCATGGACCACTCAGGAAGGACATGCTTGAGCAGGTTTGACTCTTGTTTATTTTACTTTCAAGGAAGTCTTTTGTGCCGTCGCCGCTCCTGCTGCTCGCTCCGCCGTGTCGCTCGGTTGGCCGCGTCTCCGTCTTACTTAGTCTCCTCTTTGCTTCTGCTGCTCGTTCGCTGCTGCGAGCTCTTCTCCTCCTTCCCCGATCTCTCCTCCTTCTCCTCTTTTATACATCATTAGGATAAAAGAACAATAAGGTGCAGATATAAATACAGATAAATAAATTGCACTTTTGCATATGCATCCACGTTCATGGATATACGTATGTTATTGTGAACGACTTAAGCCGTTGTCGCTCGGGTTCCATGGACCACTCAGGAAGGACATTCTTGAGCAGGTTTGACTCTTGTTTATTTTACTTTCAGGGAAGTTTTTTGTGCCGTCGCCGCTCCTACTGCTCGCTCCGCCGTGTCGCTCGGTTGGCCGCGTCTCCGTCGTACTTGGTCTTCTCTTTGCTCCCCGATCCCTCCTCCTTCTCCTCTTTTATACATCATGAGGAGATAAGTTAATTGTGTCCCGGTGTGCGAGCCACACACCTGATCTCGCTCGTATCCTCCGCCTCTTTGCCGCCATCTTGGGACGGGCTCTACTGCTCTGTCGGACCGTCGTCTCTGCCTCTCCACAGTTATATTGTCTTTATATTCCAGCGAGTTAATCCATTTTTAGGGGAAATTGAGGGGATTATTATGAAGAATTCAAGAGTCTTACGGCCTGAGGGAAGAAGCTGGTACAGAACCTGGAAGTTCTGCTACGGAGGCTGCGGAACCTCTTCCTAGAGTCCAGTTGGTTGGGGTGGGAGGAGTCTCGGCAGATTTTCCAAGCCCTGGTCAGGCAGCGGCTTTTTTGCGATCTCCTGGTTAGGAGGAAGAGGAGTCCTGATGATCTTTTCCACCGTCCTCACCAAAGTCTGCAGAGACTTCCAGTCTGAGGCACTGCAGGCTCTAGTCCAGACATAAATGCGGTTGGTCAGTAGGCTCTCTATGTTGCCTCTGTAGTATGTGGTGAGAATGAGGGATTGATTGATTGAAACTTTTATTAGTAGAATGCACAGTGCAGTACATATTCCGTACAATTGACCTCTAAATGGTGACACCCGAATAAGTTTTTCAACTTGTTTAAGTCAGGGTCCACGTAAATCAGTTCATAGGGGGAGGGAGCTGTGCTGAGACCGTGTTGTCGGGCTCGAAAATCAACCCCGGTAGTCGTTTTTACGACTGGAAATAAATTAAAAAACCTTTAAAAATAGGAATATGCAACTGGCAGCTATTGGTTCAAGCTTGAAAGAGTAAGCCATGTCCAACTCAGCAAGTGGTATTAAATTGTCAAGAGAAAGATTAAGAGTTTTGGATGGAAAGTAGAAGACATAATTAAAGAAGTTACAATTTCAAATGGTATTCACGAGCGCCAACTTCTCGGAGTCCACATGGAATTGATTAGCACCGTGATGTGATAAAAATAGGGAATTTAATTAATCATCAGATGGACATTTTGAGGACATAGCATTTTAGTGAGATCTGTAGCTGTGGCTACAGATGTAGCTTACCACCACCAGGTGTGAATGAATGATGGGTTCCCACTTCTCTGTGAGCGCTTTGAGTATATAACAATAGAAAAGCGCGATATGAATCATTATTATTATTATAATTGTCTTCAGACGTTTTTCCACAATTAAATATTGCTATGGAGGGGTCCGAATCAGAATCAGAATCCTATTATTATTATTTTTCTACAATTCAAACACTTCCTTGTGGTCTACATAAGTGGTTCTCAAATGGGGGTACGTGTACCCCTGGGGGTACTTGAAGGTATGCCAAGGGGTACGTGAGATTTTTTTTTAAATATTCTAAAAAATAGCAACAATTCTAAAATCCTTAATGAATATATTTATTGAATAATACTTCAACAAAATGGTGAAAAAAAATACAACAATGCAATATTCGGTGTTGACAGCTAGATTTTTTGTGTGGACATGTTCGATAAATATTGATGTTAAAGATTTCTTTTTTTGTGAATAAATGTTTAGAATTAAGTTGATATGAATCCAGATGGATCTCTATTACAATCCCCAAAGAGGGTTCTTTAAGTTGATGTGAATTGTATTTATATAGCACTTTTTCTCTAGTGACTCAAAGCGCTTTACATAGTGAAACCCAATATCTAAGTTACATTTAAACCAGTGTGGGTGGCACTGGGAGCAGGTGGGTAAAGTGTCTTGCCCAAGGACAGAACTGCAGTGACTAGGATGATGGAAGCGGGAATCGAACCTGCAACCCTCAAGTTGCTGGCATGGCCGCTCTACCAACCGAGCTATACCGCCCCATGATTACTTCTGTGCGTGGAAATATTTATTTATAATTGAATCACTTGTTTATTTTTCAACATGTTTTCAGTTATTTTTATATCTGTTTTTCCATATAGTTCAAGAAAGACCACTACAAATGAGCAATATATTGCACTGTTATACAATTTAATAAATCAGAAACTGATGACATAGTGCTGCATTTTACTTCTTTATCTCTTTTTTTTCAACCAAAAATGCTTTGCTCTGATTAGGGGGTACTTGATTTAAAAAAATGTGTTCAAAGGGGGTAAAAAACTGAAAAAAGGTTGAGAACCACTGCTCTATATAACATGTGATGGTGGTTGTTTGGTAAACATGTTGCATTGATGATGGTTTACAGGCCGTCTCTAAGGGTGGTGCCGTTTTGTGGGTGGTCTTAGTTACATGCCTCCACTTCGACAGCCATGTTGTGGTTCTTCGGGCTTCCATACGGAGTGTACTGACGGACATAAATCCGAACTATATGCTAATTTACTAACCCCGTTTCCACATGAGTTGGGAAATTGTGTTAGATGGAAATATAAACGGAATACAATGATTTGCAAATCATTTTCAACCCATATTCAGTTGAATATGCTACAAAGACAACATATTTGATGTTCAAACTGATAAACATGTTTTTTTTTGTTGCAAATAATCATTAACTTTAGAATTTGATGCCAGCAACACGTGACAATGAAGTTGGGAAAGGTGGCAATAAATACTGATAAAGTTGAGGAATGCTCATCAAACACTTATTTGGAACATCCCACAGGTGTTCGGGCTAATTGGGAACAGGTGGGTGCCATGAGTGGGTATAAAAGCAGCTTTCATGAAATGCTAAGTAATTCACAAACAAGGATGGGGCAAGGGTCACTACTTAGTAAGCAAATTGTCGAACAGTTTTAGAACAACATTTCTCAACGAGCTATTGCAAGAAATTTAGGGATTTTACCATCTACGGTCCGTAAAATCATCTAAAAGTTTAGAGAATCTGGAGAAATCACTGCACGTAAGCGATGATATTATAGACCGTTGATCCCTCAGGCGGTTCTGTATCAAAAACAGAAATCAGTGTGTAAATGATATCACCACATGAGCTCAGGAACACTTCATAATCCCACTGTCAGTAACTACAGTTGGTTGCTACATCTCTAAGTGCAAGTTAAAACTCTGCTATGCAAAGCAAAACCAAATAATCAACAACACCCTGAAACGCCGCCGGCTTCGCTGGGCCCGAGCTCATCTAAGCTGGACTGATGCAAAGTGGAAAAGTGTTCTGTGGTTTGAAAAGTCCACATGTCAAATTATATTTGGAAACTGTGGACGCGGTGTCCTCCGGAACAAAGAGGAAAATAACCATCCGGATTGTTATGGGCGCAAAGTTTAAAAGCCAGCATCTGTCAGCGGCTAAATTAGGAGCCTTTGTTTACTCACTTAAAACTATAAGAGCTGTCTAGTATGTTCACAATTTTATTTAAGGCCAAAATTGTTCTTCGACTGCAATAAGAAACATATGTTCAATGTACCTTAAAATCTTTTGTTAAAATAAAGCCAATAATGCCATTTTTTAGTGGTCAACTTTATTTAGAAAAGTATTAAAATGAAATCTTGGTACCAAAATATTGGAATTGAGACAACACTTGTATAGTGCGTTTCAACCTTTTTTGAGCACATTTTTTAATTGAAAAAAATCCCGAGGCACACCGCCTGCAGAAAACATTAAAAAATTCAACTCAGCAGCCGATACTGACATTAAAAAGTTGTCCTCGCAATTGTTGGATATAAAATCAAACCGTAACCAACCATGCATCACTCTAGCTCGTCTTTAAGTAGGTGTATTGTCACGACATGTCACATCACGCCGTGAGTAATTTTGATTTTCTTTTTTGTGTTTTCCTGTGTGTAGTGTTTTAGTTCTTGTCTTGCGCTCCTATTTTGGTGTTGATTGTCATGTCATGTACGGATTTACTTTGTGGACGCCATTTGCTGCAAGTCTTTGCTGTCGTCCAGCATTCTGTTTTTGTTTACTTTGCAGCCAGTGTGTTGTGATCCGCTTCCCGGATCACATTTTGATTTCGATTTTTCGAGTCCTATTGTATTCTCGGTTTGTTTTGGACTCTTCCGATTCCTAGTTTTTGCACTTCCTTATTTATCTGGTTACCATGGTTTCGCATTTGTTCCGCCTGCTTTTGTTTTTGACTCGCACCTGTGGTAATTTATTACATCCCTATTTAAGCCTGTCTTCTCCCTTTGTTCAGTCTTGATCCTTTGTTTGCGGTAAGCAACTTTCACGAGACGTTCCTGTTTTCTGTGCTAAGTTCCTCCTTAGCTTCCCGTACGCTCGGCACATCACTTTTGGACTCTAGATTCAGTGCTAAGTTTTAGCTTAGCTTCCCGTCCGTTCGGCACGCATTTTCTTTTGTTTATTTCTGTCCGTTTTTGTACCAGTGCTATTCATTTTTGTATTAAATCAAGCTCTTACCTGCTATTCCTGTCCGATATGTCTTCTTGCATCTTGGGGTGGACAAAACGCGCATCACTAAGCGCTACCCATGTGACACAGTACAGTTTTTGTTTTTATTTTGCATAGCCATGCCTAAGCTTCAATACTTTTTCTTTGCGGCACTCGCCCTTTGTTTATTTTTGGTTTATGTGTTAGATACCTTTTTACCTGTACCCTGCCTCCAGCATATTGTGATCATGACATACCATGTTCCCAACATCCACAATGCAATTAGCTACCTGCTGCCCCCTTCTGATATGAAAGAGTATTAAACGATTACTCTGCCGCGCTCTAGACAGCACAGAGACTCAACAACGGCACATTTTTTGCGGATTATAAGTACTGGTTCGCAAAAAATATTTTTAACCCAATTAGGTGAAATGACATCTCCCACGGCACACCTGACTGTTATCAGGCTTGCCACTGACTGTTTGTGTTTTAGTATTTCCTGTCCTTAGTTCCCGTCAGCACTCTTATTTTGGTTCAGCTTCCTGTTTGTCTCCCCGTGTGCTGTTTTCACCTCAGCTGCGGCTGACTGGCACCTGGCCACACCTGGTGTCAATCAGCCCTCTCCTATTTGACCTGCTTTGTTCCTCCGATCAGTGCTGGATTATTGTCGATGTCACTTCTTGTCGCTCTTGTCATTGCTACCTGTCGTGTCGTATCTTGTCGTGTCGATGTAAGCTATATTTAGTTAGATGTTTTTAGCTCACTGTCTTTTGTTCCCTGCTCCCAGTTTGTTTTCTTATTATAAGTACGACTTCTATTTCCTGCTAGATACCTACTAGCTTCCACGCTAGGCCTTTATGTTTGTTATCCGCCCACGTGCGTGCTTTTTGTTTGTACCCTTTGTTTTAAATCATTTTTTCTCACTCCATGCCTGCCTCCATCTGTGCATCATGGGGTTCGTCACAAACATACTCTGATAACTGTATCTCACGGTACACTAGTGTGCCGCGGCACGGTGGTTGAAAAACACTGCCCCTAGTGGACACTATCATAAAGTCCAAAGGAGTAATAAGGGAATAGTAAAATTAGGAAAAGGGAATATATCATTACTAGAATATAAGCTATACATATATTTTACAAATACATTTAGAGCATGTAAGGCAGGGGTGCCCACACTTTTTCTGCAGGCGAGCTACTTTTCAATTGACCAACTCGAGGGGATCTACCTCATTTATATATATCATTTATATTTATTTATTTATGAAAGAGACATTTTTGTAAACAAGTTAAATGTGTTTAATGATAATACAAGCATGTGTAACACATATATATGTCTTTCTTTCACGAAGACAAGAATATAAGTTGGTGTATTACCTGATTCTGATGACTTGCATTGATTGGAATCAGACAGTAATGATGATAACGCCCACATTTTCAAATGGAGGAGAAAAAAAGTTGTCCTTTCTGTACAATACCACATGAAAGTGGTTGGTTTTTGGCATCTAATTCATCCAGCTTCCATACACTTTACAAGAAAAACATTGGCGGAAAATTCCGTAGCTTGCTTGATTGACATTCACGGCACCCGAGGGTGTTGTGAGATGACGCTGGCTGCTGCCAGTTCATTATTATGAAAAAATGACAGAGAGGAAGGCGAGAAACACTTTTTATTTCAACAGACTTTCGCGCCGTCTCTTCCGTCATAACTCTAAAGGCCGACTGCACATTTCCTATCTTCACAATAAAAGCCCTGCTTCATGCTGCCTGCGCTAACAAAATAAGAGTCTCGGAAAGCTGGCGTGCACAAGTGATGTGCACGCCAGCTTTCTGAGGGATCGCTTGTGCACGCCAGTTTTCCGAGACTCTGTATTTAGTTAGCGCAGGCAGCATGAAGCAGGGCTTTTATTGTGAAGATAGGAAATGTGCAGTCGGCCTTTAGAGTTTTGACGGAAGGTACGGCGCGAGAGTCTGTTGAAATAAAAAGTGTTTCCCGCCTTCCTCTCGGTCATATTTTCATAATAATGATCTTGCAGCAGCCAGCGTCATCTCACAAGACCCTCCGGTACCGTGAATGTCATTTAAGTGACGTCCTGGTGAAGATTGATGATCACTAATTTTGAGGTCTATTTTTTTTTAAAAGCCTGGCTGGAGATCGACTGACACACCCCCCGCGGTCGACTGGTAGCTCGCGATCGACGTAATGGGCACCCCTGATGTAAGGTATACAGTATGGCTATAAATACATTGACAAAAAGAGAGTGTTAAAGTAATTTAGAATTTGTTAACATCTCCATCCACACTCCATTTAAAGAGGAGCACGGCGGTGATGGACAGCAAAAGTTGCTTCCCAACTGCCAAAAAAATCAAAAGGCTGAGTCTCCCACTTGACATTGGCTCGGCAGGGAGCGTGACAAGCGGCGTTGAGTAAACCTCTGCAGTGTAAAGCCAGCATCCTGCCATGTGCTCAGCAGCAGAGTTAGCTTTAGCTTATGCTGGGCCTAATGTGCTTTGTCTTGAGTTGTTTTGTTTGAGCGCTCACAGTTAAGTTCATTGGTGAGTGTGTTTTTTTTTTGCTTAGTTTAGTCGTGTTAAACGGCATATTTGCTATCCTATGCTTCTCTCGTTTCCAATTTTGTAGGGATTGTTTTTTTTTTTATTGTTGAATAATATACCTAATTTTTCAACCTATCAATCAATCAATGTTTATTTATATAGCCCTAAATCACAAGTGTCTCAAAGGGCTGCGCAAAACCACAACGACATCCTCGGTAGAGCCCACATAAGGGCAAGGAAAAACTCACCCCAGTGGGACGTCGATGACAATGACAATGATGACTATGAGAAACCTTGGAGAGGACCGCAATGGATGTCGAGCGGGTCTAACATGATATTGTGAAAGTCCAATCCATAGTGGATCTAACATCACCGTGAGAGTCCAGTCCAAAGTGGATCCAATATAGTACCTACAGTTGTGATCAAAATTATTCAACCCCCACACAATTTTGGTGGTTTAGCAAGTAGGACATTTATTCCGTATTTTGTTTATAGTTATATCAAATAAAGATGCTTTAAATAGAAAAATGCAACTTGAAATACATTATATTTTGTAACATACCAAACAGTGTCATTTCTCTTAATATCTCATTGACAAAATTATTCAACCCCTTAAAGATCATAACTCTTAAGAACAGAATTTGAATAACGTCTTTTCAATCAGGTGTTGAAAACACCTGTAGATGTGATTAGAACCATAACGAGCAACAATTAAACTGATTGAAAAAGACTGTGGCGCTCAGCTTCTTGTAGATGGTCAATGGTGTATTTGCAACATGGTGAAGTCCAGGGAGTGGTCAAAGAAGTCAAGAGAAGAGGTAATTTCTCTTCATAAGAAAGGATATGGATATAAGAAAATAGCAAAGACATTACACATTCCAAGAGACACAGTTGGGGGCCCATTACGTCGATCGCGAGCTACCAGTCGACTGCGGGGGGTGTGTCAGTCGATCTCCAGCCAGGCTTTTAAAAAAAATAGACCTAAAAATTAGTGATCATCAATCTTCACCAAGACGTCACTTAAATGACATTCACGGTACCGGAGGGTCTTGTGAGATGACGCTGGCTGCTGCAAGATCATTATTATGAAAATATGACCGAGAGGAAGGCGAGAAACACTTTTTATTTCAACAGACTCTCGCGCCGTACCTTCCGTCAAAACTCTAAAGGCCGACTGCACATTTCCTATCTTCACAATAAAAGCCCTGCTTCATGCTGCCTGCGCTAACTAAATACAGAGTCTCGGAAAACTGGCGTGCACAAGCGATCCCTCAGAAAGCTGGCGTGCACATCACTTGTGCACGCCAGCTTTCCGAGACTCTTATTTTGTTAGAGCAGGCAGCATGAAGCAGGGCTTTTATTGTGAAGATAGGAAATGTGCAGTCGGCCCTTTAGAGTTTTGACGGAAGGGACGGCGCGAAAGTCTGTTGAAATAAAAAGTGTTTCTCGCCTTCCTCTCTGTCATTTTTTCATAATAATGAACTGGCAGCAGCCAGCGTCATCTCACAAGACCCTCGGGTGCCGTGAATGTCAATCAAGCAAGCTACGGAATTTGCCGCCAATGTTTTTCTTGTAAAGTGTATGGAAGCTGGATGAATTAGATGCCAAAAAACAACCACTTTCATGTGGTATTGTACAGAAAGGACAACTTTTTTTCTCCTCCATTTGAAAATGTGGGCGTTATCATCATTACTGTCTGATTCCAATCAATGCAAGTCATCAGAATCAGGTAATACACCAACTTATATTCTTGTCTTCGTGAAAGAAAGACATCTATATGTGTTACACATGCTTGTATTATCATTAAACACATTTAACTTGTTTACAAAAATGTCTCTTTCATAAATAAATAAATATAAATGATATATAAAAATGAGGTAGATCCCCTCGAGTTGGTCAATTGAAAAGTAGCTCGCCTGCAGAAAAAGTGTGGGCACCCCTGCTGTAGATGGTTGCAAGAAGCTTGTGTCCGCTTATGTATCACCTTTGAAAGATGTCATTACTGCCAAAGGGTGTTCTACTAAGTACTAAAGATGCATGGAACTAGGGGGTTGAATCATTTTGTCAATGAGATATTAAGAAAAATGTCCTTTTTTTAGTATTTTGTAAAATACAGTGTTACAATTTAAGTTGCATTTGTCTATTTGACACATCATTATTTGATATGACTATAAACAAAATACGGAATAAATGTCCAACTTGCTAAAACACCAAAATTGTGTGGGGGTTGAATCATTTTGATCACAACTGTATGAGTGCTTTATTATTCATCCACTTCCATTTCATATTTTTCTTTTATTGTATTACGATAGTCCCATTATTCCCATGACCCTTTTGGTCCGTAACATTTAGGGGCTTGCGCGGGATATAATAAGAAAGTTGCTTGACAATGATATAATTTGTTTGCAGGTTAGGTATTGTTGGTGTCTGTCCGTGTGTGAAACTTGTAATCCACTGTTGATTTTCTCAGCATATATGGAGGCACAGGGGGCAAACTCCAATTATCACATAATCATGGTGCCAACCTTTTTTCAGTGATGTACCCCCTGTGAACATTTTTTTTAATTCAAGTACCCCCTGTCATGCCTATGGATTATGTTTTGTTTTGCTCATGTTATGTTTAGTTTTTTGGACACTCAGTTCTTTTTTTTTTATTCCATAGTTACTCATTAGTTTCCGCCTTGTCTCCAAGTCACGCCCCGGTCCTCAGTTCTCACACCTGCTGGTTAATTATCACTGCTAGTATTTAAGCCACAATCACCTGGTAGTCAGTCTGGAAACTTCCCACTTTACCCACATATCCATGTACCTACAGTACCTTCATGCCTTGCTGTTTATTTTTTGACCACGCCACATAAGTTTTGGTATTCATGCCTCAGTGCAAGTTTTGTTTTTTCATGCCACAGTGCAAGTGTTTTTGTTTCATGTTTGTAGTTTGCAGCATTTATACTAGTCTTTTGTTTTTTCATTAGCCAAGTTTATTTTCCGCCCTTTGTTTGCCTTTTGTTGTCTGTTTGTTTAGTAATAAATCATCATGTACTTACATTCACGACCAGAGGTGGGTAGAGTAGCCAGAAATTGTACTCAAGTAAGAGTACTGTTACTTTAGAGATGTATTACTCAATTAAAAGTAGGGAGTAGTCACACAAATATTTACTTGAGTAAAAGTAAAAAGTATGTTGTGAAAAAACTACTCAAGTACTGAGTAACTGATGAGTAACCTGTTTGTTTAATTAATATGGCAACAAATAATGCACAAAAACATAAAAATAGCAATGAGCAAATTCATAGCCAGGAATATCTCTTAAGCAACTAAAACAATAATATATATTAAATAATAAATCATGAAAATAAAAAAATTTAAGGCAAATTGAGCCACAATAACTCAACAGCAACATAGACTCAGTAGGCATTGATTGATTGATTGAAACTTTTATTAGTAGATTGCACAGTACAGTACATATTCTGTACAATTGACCACTAAAAGTCGAGGTGATCTACCTCATATATATATATATATATATATATATATATATATATATATATATATATATATATATATATATATATATAAATAATTTATAGTTATTTATTTTGCCGTTTTTGTTGACATGTTGAAGGTGTTTTAATGAATATACATGCATGTGTAACATATAGATTCCTATCTTTCATGAAGACAAGAATATAAGTTGGTGTATTACCTGATTCTGATGACTTGCATTGACTGGAATCAGACAGTGCTGATAATGTCCACATTTTCAAATGGAGGAGAAAAAAAGTTCCTCTTTTCTGTCTAATACCACATGAATGTCGTTGGTTTTTGGCATCTTCCATATTCGTTTTTATACACTTTACGAAGTTTGCCGCCAATGCATTTATTGTAGTTATCTAGCTTGTATGCTCTGGCTTTCGGAGACTCTTATTTTGTTAGCGCAGGCGCAATGGAGCGGCACTTTTATTGTGAAGACAGGAACTGTGCGATCAGTCTTTAGGCTTTTGATGGGAAGTACGGTTGAAGTAAAAAGTGTCTTTTTTTCTTTTACACTTTTGATTGATTGATTGAAACTTTTATTAGTAGATTGCACAGTACAGTACATATTCCGTACAATTGACCACTAAATGGTAACACCCCAATAAGTTTTTCAACCTTTTTAGGTCGGATTCGACGTGTGACGGTCACGTGACCGCCTGGTTTTGTTTGATTGGTCCAACGTCACCAGTGACTGCATGTGATTGGTGAAACGCAGGCATGCGTAGATCCTACTTTGAATGCGCGTCTGACAAAATCAAAACAAACAAAGCGTTTATTAACAGTTCGATAAAAAAAAAAAGAAGTAGCGAGTAGCGAGCTGATAGATAAATGGAGCGGAGTAAAAGTAGCGTTTCTTCTCTATAAATATACTCAAGTAAAAGTAAAAGTATGTTGCATAAAAATTACTCTTAGAAGTACAATTCATCCCAAAAATTACTCAAGTAGATGTAACGGAGTAAATGTAGCGCGTTACTACCCACCTATGTTCACGACTGGCTCGAGCAAATCATCCCCTGCGTAGAAGAAACAACCAAAGTCCAAGTCCATTTGTGACAACCCCTAATCAGGGCAAAGCATTTTTGGTTGAAAAAAAGAGATAGAGAAGTAAAATACAGCACTGTCATCAGTTTCGGATTTATTAAATTGCATAACGGTGCAAAATATTGCTCATTTGTAGTGGTCTTTCTTGAACTAAAAATATATAAAAATAACTAAAAACTTGTTGAAAAATAAACAAGATATTCAATTATAAATAAAGATTTCTACACATAGAAGTAATCATCAACTTAAAGTGGGGATTGTAATAGAGATCCATCTGGATTCATGAACTTAATTCTAAACATTTCTTCACAAAAAAATAAATCCTTAACATCAATATTTATGGAACATGTCCACAAGAAATCTAGATGTTAACACTGAATATTGCATTGTTGTATTTTATTCCCCATAGTTTATGAACTTACATTCATATTTTGTTGAAGTATTATTCAATAAATATATTTATAAAGGATTTTTGAATCTCATGTACCCCTTGTCATACCTTCAAGTACCCCCAGGGGTACGCATACCCCCATTTGAGAACCACTGCCCTAGCAAGCTGACAGTGAATAATTTTCTCTGAGGTTTGATCTGATGTCATACTTTCTAACAATTAGTCTACAATAAAGGATGTACAATCTATTCTGTCGTTGGACTCAGACCACAGACAATATATTTAAGATGAAAATACATTTGCCAGAAAGGGGAAAAAGGTAGTCAGGAAATGTCTAAAAACAGAAAACTTGGAAAGGCCAAACACAAAAATACTGTAGCGGTATAGCGGAGAAGGAGACGGCACTGAGACAGGGACATCTCTTAGCTTGCAGCGTATTTATTAATAGAAAATAAATAAATAAAAATAAAAAAATTAAATAAAAATGTGCATGGTGTGACTATGTGAAGTGATTATACGGTGAGTGTTACTGGGAGATGTCGAAGGTGCGTGTTGAGATAGATGTGGAAGTCCAGAAAGGGCAAGGCAGGCTCGGAGGTCTGGGGACAGGCAAGTGGTCATGGGTTGGAGCGAGTCATCGTTTTCCGGGGGCAGGCCAGTTGTCAAGATCCGGGGAGGCAGCAGGAAGTCCAGAGGGAATCCGGGGAGACGAGACACACATCTTGAAATCAGGTAATGACGCGGCACTGCTCATGGCGACACAGGACAAGACACGATGAGCACAAAGAGCAAGGAAACACATAGGCGAGGAAAGCTAGAGTAGTGTAAGGCTTACTGTACTGGTACAAGTAGCTATGTTCTGGCACTAAAAATCAGGGCACTCCGGCTTAAGAAGGCAGGGGAGCTTTCATCAGCGTCAGGTACGTTGATTGCAGGACAGGAACGCCCGTGGGGTTGTCCAGAGGAGCGCACAGAATAAGGTGTGTTGGTAGGTGTTAGAACCGTCACAAATACGGAAGAAACCATTTAGAGAACTTCAAGTAATGTGTACAGTACATTTAAGAAAAGGACTGATAGTTGTGGGAAAGGCCAAAAAGAAGAGGCTGGTGGGCATAGGAGGTAAGGATATAAGTAGAAAACAAAAATAAATGCATCAAACAGTGGCTGAGCTGCAGACCCTTAAGAAATCAAGTGATCCATGTCTAAAAGGAAAGAAAAAAAAAAGCAAATATAGAACAAAGGAACTCTCATGCATTATGGCCAAATTCTTCAAAAGAAGCAGCCATGAACCAGGAAACACCATACTGAGAAGCAGCTCTGTGGAAATAGTAACTGGACAAGCCGACATATGGCTGGACTGAATACCACCAGGAATTGCTGAACAAAGTTCAAGGAGAGACAGTCTACAGGAAATTATTATGCTGACAAAAAACTCCTCTCCTGAAGATGTTGAAAAAATATTAAAAAACTGTCATCAAATTGACAAAGGATGACCAAGCTTCTGGATCTGAAACAATCCTAACAGAAACAATCTAAACAGAACCAATATCAAATATCCTGTTTGAACTCTTCAATCATGCATGTGTGGCACTTGACGCTGATGAGAGCTCCACGTCCTTCTTAAGCGAGCGTGTCTTGCGTTCCAGTGCCAGAACGTAGCTACTTGTATTGCACAGTAAGCCCTAAACGTCTCTAGCTCTCTGTATCTTCCCTCCTCTGTGCTCATTGTGTCTTGCCCTGTGTTGTCATCCCGCAGCACCACTCCGTTCCCTGGTTTCGAGTTGTGTGTCTCGTCTCCCTCGGATTCCCTCTGGACTTCCTGCTGCCTCCTTGGATCTTGACCTCTCGACTGCTCCCGTACTACTACGCCTCGCTCCAGTCCCTGACCACTTGCCTGCCCACGGACCTCCAAGCCTGCCTTGCCCTTTGTGGACTTCCGCATCGTTCTCAGCACACACCTTCATGTAACACTCACCACGAAATCGTTTCACACGTATTTGGAGTATTTACACACGTCATTCTATTGTACTAATAAATACGCTGCAAGCTAAGCGAAGCCCCTGTCTCACTGCCTTCTTTTTCTCCACTGTATCATAACAGGGGTCGTATTAAGATTTTGTTTCTACATTTAAAACACTTTATACATGTAACATGGTTATTTGGTGAAAAATGTGCATAGATTTTGTTTTACAGATCTACATTTGAGCCCTTTTTTTCGCCCTTCCTTTTAAAACAGTTAGTTTTGAGAGGCAGAGATATTGGTTGCAACCAAGTTAGTACAGTAAGTATTCGTCCTTGCCTGTTTTTTGTATCTTGCTTTTATTTTGCACTGTGGACATTGGTGACCGCCACAAGCTATCTGTTTAGAGTGACTTTCACCACAACATCTCAGTTTATATAGCGAGACCAGCCGCTCACTGTGTTTTGTTGTTGGAAACAAGGAAGGAGGCGATGTGGGCGGACATAGAGGTCTGGAACTATACCTTGACTAAGGTTAAACTTCTACCATGTCTTTATGTAGCCTATATGTTACTCTAGTAAAGCACTGTACAAGTACTAAGTAAACAGTGAATGATATGACTGGGCTTGATCAGAAGAAACTAAATTCAGCTCTAGGAATGGAGAGTAATGAAGACTGAACACAGGATTTAAGTTAAAATGGTACCAAATTATATTAAAAGAACAATAGGAACAATAACAAACAATAGACATGTAAATGTGAATGGTCATTCACATATTCACAAAACGTTCAATATTTACAATGTCAGTACTTGATTCAGTCCTTGTTTTTAACGACGGTATAAGCGCAACATGAGTTCTTTAAACGGCCCAACAAAGTCAACATTGTGGTGGCAGTGTCCAGAGGGGTTTTAGTGAAGGGACGGAGGAAAAGCGAATGTTCAAGAGGACCGAAATGAACACATAGCATTCATTCCAGTTGGTTCGGTTCCAGGCATAAAGCTTCAGACTCTAGCTTGCCATCCAACCTAGCCTGTATAAAAGGGCAGGACCAGTCAAATTGCCAGTGCGCACACACAATACATTCAAATACTAAATACTAAATAATACGACTGTATTCAGGAGACCCTGCCCCAAGTGGAGGAGTTCAAGTACCTAGGAGTCTTGTTCACGAGTGGGGGAAGAGTGGATGGTGAGATCGACAGGCGGATCGGTGCGGCGTCTTCAGTAATGCGGACGTTGTACCGATCCGTTGTGGTGAAGAAAGAGCTGAGCCAGAAGGCAAAGCTCTCAATTTACCGGTCGATCTACGTTCCCATCCTCACCTATGGTCATGAGCTCTGGGTCATGACCGAAAGGATAAGATCACGGGTACAAGCGGCCGAAATGAGTTTCCTCCCTTAGAGATAGGGTGAGAAGCTCTACCATCCGGGAGGAACTCAACGTAAAGCCGCTGCTCCTTCACATCGAGAGGAGCCAGATGAGGTGGTTCGGGCATCTGGTCAGGATGCCACCTGAACGCCTCCCTAGGGAGGTGTTTAGGGCACGTCCAACCGGTAGGAGGCCACGGGGAAGACCCAGGACACGTTGGGAAGACTATGTCTCCCGGCTGGCCTGGGAACGCCTCGGGATCCCGCGGGAAGAGCTAGACGAAGTGGCTGGGGAGAGGGAAGTCTGGGTTTCCCTGCTTAGGCTGCTGCCCCCGCGACCCGACCTCGGATAAGCGGAAGATGATGGATGGATGGATGGATGGATGGATGGACGACTGTATTCAAATAGCAAGTATATTCCTTAATAATGTACAATAAATAATTCATAAATACAATTAGAATAAATCATTTAATAATTGTTATATCAAAAAAATTCATTTCTCTAAAAGTATCAAAATGTAAACATTGCATCCACAAATAAGGTGCATAGCAGACACAGTGGTTGACTGGACTGTATCATAAAGTGCCTTGGATGCATAGCACTAATTGTCACACCTATGGATCTTGTTTTGTCATGTTATGTTTTTGGACTCTTGTTTCCCGTTTTACACTTCCTGGTTTTGTTTATCCATAGTAACCCATTAGTTTCCACCTGGTCTCCAAGTCACGCCCAGCCCTCAGTCCCACACCTGTTTCTAATCATCATAGCTGCTATTTATATCATTCTGTTTCTGTCCTCGTCCTGGGAACTTTGCTATTTGCATTCTGCTTCATGCCTTCACGCACCCTCAATTACCTTGCTATCCATGCCCCTTGTACCTGTCACAGTAAGTTTTTTTTGTGTTAGTTATTCATAGTTTTGCCACAGTGCAAGTTTAAGTTAGTTCATTGTCTTTCATGCCATCGAGCAGTTGTTTTGTTTTCCTGATTGTATTTTTGTAGCCACGTTGTATACCTCTTTGTGAGCGCCCTTAGTTTGTTTATTTTTGTATTTAGAATTCCAAATAAACATGTACCTTAATTCACGCCTGGCTCGTCCTGTAATCCCGCTGCGTCGAAGGAGCACACTCAATCCTAGTCCAAGCCTGACACTAATAACCATCAAGCAAGTAAAACAACCCAAGAACAATCAGACAATTGTTGACAGTGATAACGTTTTCATTGAGTTAACTATATTCAGAGAAACAGGCATATAAGTAGACGCTAACAGCTCCATTCAAAATGTGTGCAGCGGCTAGGCTTCGTAAAGCTGCACAAATGCAACTCACCAAATACGCAGATATCCATCCATCCATCCATCCATCCATCCATCCATTTTCTACCGCTTATTCCCTTTCGGGGTCACGGGGGGCGCTGGCGCCTATCTCAGCTACAATAGGGCGGAAGGCAGGGTACACCCTGGACAAGTCACCACCTCATTGGCCCGCAGATATATCGCACTCAAACACTCTCGCACAACGACCCACGGCTCTGGTAGTCAGTTCCTACAGTTCGACATTCTAACATTTTAGTTAGAATGCTTAGTTAACAAAGCGTCAAAACCGAGTCACATACCTGCACCAACCTCGCCCAGCATGTACCTCTCGCTCTTCCCGGGAGCAGCCAACTACCAAGTTTTATGCTTGGCGCGTTACATCACGTGACGTAGTAACACATACAAGGACAGCTTTGACGGCGACAAAATAGGATATTTAATGGGGTTTTGAAAGGATATTTAAATAAAAAGGATATTTAATGGGGTTTTGTCACCTGGGTTACATTTAACTTTCTAATACTAGATCCTGGCAGTATATATGACACTTGACAATTAAAGGCTTTTATATTCTATCTCCATCCATCCATCCATATTCATCTGCTTATCCAAGGTGGGGTCCGGGTGAAGCAGCCTAAGTAGGGAAGCCCAAACTTCCCTCTCTCCGGCCACTTTGTCCAGGTCTACCAGGGGGATCCCGAGGCGTTTCCAGGCCAGTCGGGAGACATAGTCTTCCCAACGTGTTCTGGGTCTTCCCCGTGGACTCCACCGGTTGGACATGCCCGAAACACCTCCCTAGGGAGGCGCTCGGGTGGCATCCTGACCAGATGCCCAAACCACCTAATCTGGCTCCTCTCGATGTGGAGGAGCAGCGGCTTTACTTTGAGCTCCTCCCGGATGACAGAGCTTCTCACCCTATCTCTAAGGGAGAGCCGCTTGTACCCGTGATCTTATCCTTTCGGTCATGACCCAAAGCTCATGACCATAGGTGAGGATGGGAACGTAGATCGATCGGTAAATTGAGAGCTTTGCCTTCCGGCTCAGCTCCTTCTTCACCACAACGGATCGATACAGCGTCCGCATTACTGAAGACGCCGCACCGATCCGCCTGTTGATCTCACGATCCACTCTTCCCTCACTCGTGAACAAGACTCCGAGGTACTTGAACTCCTCCACTTGGGGCAGGGTCTCCTCCCCAACCCGGAGATGGCACTCCACCCTTTTCCGGGCGAGAGCCATGGACTCGGACTTGGAGGTGCTGATTCTCATCCCAGTCGCTTCACACTTGGCTGCGAACCGATCCAGTGAGAGCTGAAGATCCTGGCCAGTTGAAGCCATCAGGACCACATCATCTGCAAAAAGCAGAGACCTAATCCTGCAGTCACCAAAACAGATCCCTTCAACGCCTTGACTGCGCCTAGAAATTCTGTCCATACATGTTATGAACAGAATCGGTGACAAAGGACAGCCTTGGCAGAGTCCAACCCTACGTGCAACATTGCAACGGTAATAACCGATTATATAACTTACTAGTCTTGCCAGACACAATAGGAACTGATCCAATTCAAAGTAGTTTTTAAGAAAATCATTCTTTATTTTGCTGGAGGACAGGGACGCAGTTGTCTGCCATTGCTAAAGTATCTGTAACACATTTCTAACCTACTGTTGCTACTTACAGTTTCATTGTCTCCTCCATTGCCATAAACAGTAGTCACTGAGCCTGCCATTAAAAGTAGTTTATTGGGAAATCCATATTTATACTGGGGAAGGTTTCTGAAGCAGGACTCTTTAAAGAGCTTTGCACACACTAAGAGAGACTTCTTCCGAGTTGAAGGTGCACTGCCATGAATCATAAAAGTTAGGTATTGTCTTACTACAGATGAGTATTTTCAGTCTTTGTGTCGTACCATTGGCATTTTGTCGTTAGGACTAGAGATGATACAAATGTATGTTGTTCAGGAGAAGACTTGAAGGAAGTGTTGAGGATAATGGAGGTTGAGTTAATTCAACTAAAAAAATCGTTTGATATTAATAAGTTATCATTAAATGATAAAAAAACTAAATGTATGGTGTTTAGTGGTGCAAGGACAAATTGTGAAGCAAAATTAAAGTTAAATCATGTGGAAATTGATAGAGTATATGGAACTAAATTCTTGGGAATAATAATTGATCATAAACTGTGTTGGAAACCGCATATTGAATGTATAAAAGGAAAAATATCCAAATCTATTGCTATTCTTTATAAAGTAAGACACATGCTGAATAAGGCATGCCTGCATATCAATCAATCAATCAATCAATGTTTACTTATATAGCCCTAAATCACTAGTGTCTCAAAGGGCTGCACAAACCACTACGACATCCTCGGTAGGCCCACATAAGGGCAAGGAAAACTCACACCCAGTGGGACGTCGGTGACAATGATGACTATGAGAACCTTGGAGAGGAGGAAAGCAATGGATGTCGAGCGGGTCTAACATGATACTGTGAAAGTTCGATCCATAATGGATCCAACACAGTCGCGAGAGTCCAGTCCAAAGCGGATCCAACACAGCAGCGAGAGTCCCGTTCACAGCGGAGCCAGCAGGAAACCATCCCAAGCGGAGGCGGATCAGCAGCGCAGAGATGTCCCCAGCCGATACACAGGCAAGCAGTACATGGCCACCTGATCGGACCGGACCCCCTCCACAAGGGAGAGTGGGACATAGAAGAAAAAGAAAAGAAACGGCAGATCAACTGGTCTAAAAAGGGAGTCTATTTAAAGGCTAGAGTATACAAATTAGTTTTAAGGTGAGACTTAAATGCTTCTACTGAGGTGGCATCTCGAACTGTTACCGGGAGGGCATTCCAGAGTACTGGAGCCCGAAATGAAAAAGCTCTATAGCCCGCAGACTTTTTTTGGGCTTTGGGAATCACTAATAAGCCGGAGTCCTTTGAACGCAGATTTCTTGCCGGGACATATGGTACAATACAATCGGCAAGATAGGATGGAGCTAGACCGTGTAGTGTTTTATACGTAAGTAGTAAAACCTTAAAGTCACATCTTAAGTGCACAGGAAGCCAGTGCAGGTGAGCCAGTACAGGCGTAATGTGATCAAACTTTCTTGTTCTTGTCAAAAGTCTAGCAGCCGCATTTTGTACCAACTGTAATCTTTTAATGCTAGACATGGGGAGACCCGAAAATAATACGTTACAGTAATCGAGGCGAGACGTAACAAACTCATGGATAATGATCTCAGCGTCTTTAGTGGACAGAATGGAGCGAATTTTAGCGATATTACGGAGATGAAAGAAGGCCGTTTTAGTAACGCTTTTAATGTGTGCCTCAAAGGAGAGAGTTGGGTCGAAGATAATACCCAGATTCTTTACCGTGTCGCCTTGTTTAATTGTTTGGTTGTCAAATGTTGGAGTTGTATTATTAAATAGAGTTCGGTGTCTAGCAGGACCGATAATCAGCATTTCCGTTTTTTTGGCGTTGAGTTGCAAAAAGTTAGCGGACATCCATTGTTTAATTTCATTAAGACACGCCTCCAGCTGACTACAGTCCGGCGTGTTGGTCAGCTTTAGGGGCATGTAGAGTTGGGTGTCATCAGCATAACAGTGAAAGCTAACACCGTATTTGCGTATGATGTCACCTAGCGGCAGCATGTAGATGCTGAAGAGTGCAGGGCCAAGGACCGAACCCTGGGGAACTCCACACGTTACCTTAACGTAGTCCGAGGTCACATTGCTATGGGAGACACACTGCATCCTATCAGTAAGATAAGAGTTAAACCAAGACAGGGCTAAGTCTGACATACCAATTCGTGTTTTGATACGTTCTAATAAAATATTATGATCGACGGTATCGAAAGCAGCGCTAAGATCGAGGAGCAGCAACATAGATGACGCATCAGAATCCATCGTTAGCAATAGATTAGTCATTTTTGCGAGGGCTGTCTCCATGGAGTGATTTGCCCTGAAACCGGATTGAAAGGTTTCACATAGATTGTTAGACGCTAAGTGTTCATTTAACTGCTCCGCAACAATATGTTGTATTATTCTTTTATTTTTCCATATTTAACGTATTGTGTTGACATTTGGGGAAATGTTTATAAAACAAACATAGACCCAATCATAAAACTTCAAAAAAGGGTCATTAGAATAATACACAAAGCCTGCTACTATGAACATACCAATCCCTTATTTATGAGTTCAAATGTGTTAAAATTTTCCGACATTGTGTTTTTAAAAACAATGGAAATTATTTTTCGAGTAAAGAACCACAGCATTTCGGCTTGTATTCGCAGGCTATTTCATTTAAGAGGAGAAAACTATAATTTACGGGGGGTATCGATTTTTGAAATGGGTAAAGCGAGAACAAATATAAAATACAAATGTATTACAGTTTTAGGAGTTAAATGGTGGAACAAGCTCAGTGATGAGCTGAAGACATGCACTTCTTTGGTGAGGTTTAAGAAAACATTGAAAGGTGAAATAATTGAAAATTATAAAATATAGTCACAATTACTTTCATCCCATTGATTTTTGATTTATTTATTTTTTTATGTTGATGTTCCAGGCAATCTAATTTTCTGTGAAGGTATAAGATAGGCAAATATAAGCTTTCCATCCATCCATCCATTTTCTACCGCTTATTCCCTTTCGGGGTCGCGGGGGGCGCTGGCGCCTATCTCAGCTACAATCGGGCGGAAGGCGGGGTACACCCTGGACAAGTCGCCACCTCATCGCCAATATAAGCTTTGGCTTCAGCCTATTCCTTTTTCGGTCATTCTTTTTCTTTTCTTTCATGTGTAAATGTGCATTATTGTATACATATAACATGTACTGTAAAACTGATCACACACAATGGTTGATTGATTTGATTTGATTGATTATATGACCGAGATAAACTTATTTCATTCATTCATTCATTTCATTCAAGATGCTCAAACTTTAAATAAAATGGCGGATGCTCAAACTTTAAATAAAATGGCGGACTCACGCTAAGACCTTTGGGTAAGCCTTTACCCAACACAGAGATATCCGCGGATGTCACAGATCTGAAAAACGTCACACAACTGAAAAACTCCAAACAGACCGTTTGGAGGACGTTTAAAGGCCTACTGAAACCCACTACTACCGACCACGCAGTCTGATAGTTTATATATCAATGATGAAATATTAACATTGCAACACATGCCAATACGGCCGGTTTAGTTTACTAAAATACAATTTTAAATTTCCCGTGGAGTTTCTTGTTGAAAACGTTGCGGAATGATGAAGGATATGACGATGCGTGTTAGTGAGGTTATTGGTTGGAGGGGACATATTAGCCCAGCACCACTTACGGCTAAAAGTCGTCTCTTTTCATCGCGCAATTACACAGTATTTTTGTACATCTGTGTTGATGAATCCTTTGCAATTTCTTCAATTAATAATGGAGACTATAAAGAAGAATGCTGTTGGTGGAAAGCGGTGTATTGCAGCTGCCTTTTGCACCAAAACACAGCCGGTGTTTCTTTGTTTGTTGTGACGCTTTAACACAGAGCGGTCAACCGAACATGTTTCTCTACGTCAACCAGCAAGTTTTTGGATGGGAAAATTGTGATATTAAGTCGGCTCTTACTTGTGTGGATAACGCGACCTCCTCCTGCAGCTCAAAAAGGCAGCTGTGATCTTGGCTCCTCGGTTTCTCTCAGAGACACTGGCGTTCACTGCAGCCATCCGACTTTCAGGTATGACTTTATAATCTCACTAAAATACTATTAACACAATAAGCAGATAAGGGATTTTCCAGAATTATCCTAGTAAATGTGTCTAATTTTCCAAGATGGCGCTGCTGTAGTGGCTGCTGTAGGCAGGAGCTCTGTGGTCTTGCATCATCCTTTTGTGTTTCCCTCTTGTTTTCATGTGTTATTATATTTTTTTGCCTTTTGGTCCGGGACCCTTTGGGACTGTGTGACAAGGGGTGTCACTTTCGTGACCTCTGTGGTGCTTTTTTTGTGGACTTCTGGACCTGCCTCCCGGGAGCCTTTTGGCCATGGAGACCAGCTGCTGGGTCTCTGCCACACCGGAGTCGGTTTGGAGGGACTGGAGGAGATGCGGATGAAGGGACAGGGCTGCGGAGCTAGCACTGAGCGCTGGGACGGAGAGGCTTCGCGGTGTCTTGGCTGGGTGAGCAGGTGTCGGACACCTCAGTCTCCTTGGACGTATCATCGCTCATCCATGCGGACTGGACACTGGCCGAGAGTGGAGTCGGCTGTCTTGGTTGCTTTGTTGGGTCTGCTCCTGTCTCTGGCCATGCTCCCTCCACCCCAGCAGACGTTGGCGTGGAACACCCCAGAGGCCACCACAGTGCATATGTTTCTTTTACTTTTTATTCATAGCTGTATGTAGAAGTGTCTGGTTGTATCTGCCTCTTTAATGTCTTTAATGTCCTATGTGTTCTTTGATGTTTGATGTTTCCCTCTTACACACATGGAAGAGGGATGTGTACTATGGCTATGAGTTGTTGTTTTTTCCCCTTGGCCTCAGTCTGCACCCCCTCTCCAGGGCCCAGGCTAAGACTGATTTTTTTTATTTTATTTTAATCATCTATTTTTTTCTCACCCCCTTGTTTACCTGTATCTCATCTTTTTTTTGTAAGGGGCGCTGGAAGCCGGCAGACCCGTCAGTGATCCTGTTCTGTCTCCCTTTAATGTTTGTCTGATCTTGAATGGGATTGTGCTGAAAATTGTAATTTTCCTGAAGGAACTCTCCTGACGGAATAAATAAAGTACTATCTAATCTAATCTAATCTAATCTAATTACATCTGAAACGCTCCCATTGCCGCCGCCTGGAGCCGTCGCCTTTTCTTTTTTATTTTTTTATTTTTATGTAGTGCTTCAGTCAACTTTCCTCATCCACGAATCTTTCATCCCTGCTCAAATTAAATGGGGAAATTGTCGCTTTCTCGGTCCGAATTGCTCTTACTGCTGGTGGCTCACATTATAAACAATGTGAGGATGTGAAGAGCTCTCACACCGGTGACGTCACGCGCACATCGTCTGCTACTTCCGGTACAGGCAAGGCTTTTTTATTAGCGACCAAAAGTTGCGAACTTTATTGTCGATGTTTTCTACTAAATCCTTTCAGCAAAAATATGGCAATATCGCGAAATGATCAAGTATAACACATAGAATGGACCTGCTATCCCCGTTTAAATAAGAAAATATCATTTCAGTAGGCCTTTAAAGAAGGTAAGTGTGGAGGGGAGCAAGGACCGGCCTCGAAGACAGCGACAGGTGCGTAGATGGCCCAGGTGGGCCTTGTTATCTAATCACCTGTCGCCTTTATTAGCAGCAGCCATATAAGACGAGTAGTTGGAGTTGGAAGTGCTGCTGGGCAGAAGCAGAAATTACTTGTTGCTGGGAGGCAAAACGCTTGCAACTTGAGAACAAAATAAAACAGTTTTATACCCTGAATTCCTGGCACTGTGTGGTGGTCTGAAGAACCCACTAGAGGGAAACCTCTACAGAAAGATTGTTTTCTAAATATCCCTGCAATTTCTCCATGGTTTGATGTCACATTTTTAGGACTTGTGCAGATCCCAAATACACATAAGCAGGCACCATCAGATTAGATAAATTTGTTTTGCATGATTCTGGTCTGTGGTGGCTTAGATCCTCTACTGTCTCTCCCATGTGTGTATATTCCGTTGTGCATGGACTGTACTCGTGGAAGCAATCAAATTGGCTAAATTACACTGCAGCTACCCTGCCTAATACTGAGTACCTATGACTCACTTATCTAAGTCAATCCATTCACTTGATTCACTCATCACAGAGAACCTTGCACATTTCCGGCAACTGCACCAGTCTTATTTCTTGAATTGGGAGCTCAATACATGAGTCACCCATCACAAGGGGCATTTTTAGAGACTTGCACATACGTAACAAGGCCTCCGGCAAAAGTTAACGCTGCACAACTTTAAAAGGTAACAGTATTGATTACCCAATTTGTTATTCATATAGCCAGGCCTGTGTGTTTACTTCCGTTCCCTGGAGGTTTTCGACTAAAACTGTTGCCTGCATCAGAGGTTGTCACGTGATGTTGCTGTGACGTCTCTGGTCTTGTCACAGCCGAAACTGTCAAGTACAGAAGTAAAACACACAGGTCTGGCTATAAGAATAACAAACTGCATAGGTTTTTTTTTTAAAGACCTAATGAACCTCTTTGGATTAGTATTGACTGCCTCTAAATTCACTTTATTTTGATGAAACTGCAGAATATATTCAGTGTTAATCTGCAGTTCATGTGTATTTGATCTTATTCTCACGCTCTCTTCCTGTCAAGTCTGGTGTTGTAGTTTTCAAAAACTCATGTCCTGAAGACAAGAACCGGTCCATAATCTGCCTCATCTTCAAAAGCAAGGAAGACCCACGGTATCGCAACAATTACAGCGGAATTCCCCTAGTGAGCCACACTAGTAAATTGTAATAACGAGTACTAGAGTTAGAATAATCATGTATATATATAATCACACAACTTTAGTATGCTTAAAGTCTGTTGCTATAGTTAATAGCTTTTGTGCTCAAGCTGCATTTTTTCTATCTGTGCAAGGACAAAACTTCTTGTTTGAGGGGTGGCCTCAGCCGCAGATGTTATCTTTGTTTTAGCCCGCTAACAGCCAAGGACTTCAAGGACCTCAACAAAGATAAAATGACAGCACGCAGACAAAGCAGAAACAAGACAATCACAAGACCCCAGCACATTCCGTCACATACTGTGCGTACTGGACTTGCTTTGCATGATATATGTGACCACTCCTTTTATAGGCGGCCTCAGTGATGTTGACTATGGAACTCCTGAATAAATAGAGGGACGCGGGAGCTGAACCTTGGAGCGTAGGGCGAGACTCTGACTAAGTGTGCAGCTCCATGCGTTCTCCTCATGAGCTAAATTAAACTCTGTCTCTGCATAGTTCCTTGCTTCTTGTCTGATTAATAGATGTCGATGTCATCAGTGTTCGAACCTGACATCTAGAAAGAAGACTAAGAGCTTAAGCAGAACACACCAGTCAGAGAGGCAGCATGGCTTCAGACTAGGGAGAGGCACAGTGGACCAGGATGCAGCCTTGAGACTATTTCTTAAGGGCTGGAAACATGATTTTAACCAACATATTTGCTTTCTTGACTTAGAGAAAGCATTCAACAGGGTACCGAGAGAGAAAATTGGGAATGTGATCGATAAATCTGGAATCGGGAAAGCATTGTTCAATGCCATCAAGATCACTTACACCAACCAAAGCAACACTGTCTTGGGAGGGACAAGGTACTTCACAATCAATACCGTTGTCCGACAGGGTAATGTCATCAAACGCCTTCTTCTGCTTTTCCTTTACCTGAGCCAAATCATACTCAAAATAGAGGACTATAAATTAGATATGTTTAGAAATGCAGATGGTTTAGCACAAACAAAAGAGTTAGAACAACTCCAAGTTGTCATGGACCAGTGGGACAGGGAATTTACTGCAACCTGCCTCAAATTAAAATACAGTGATCCAGAATAAATGGGGCGGTAAAGCTCGGTTGGTAGAGCGGCCGTGCCAGCAACTTGAGGGTTGCAGGTTCGATCCCCGCTTCCGCCATCCTAGTCACTGCCGTTGTGTCCTTGGGCAAGACACTTTACCCACCTGCTCCCAATGCCACCCACACTGGTTTAAATGTAACTTAGATATTGGGTTTCACTATGTAAAGCGTTTTGAGTCACTAGAGAAAAAACGCTATATAAATATAATTCACTTCACTTCACTAACAGTAAGCAGCTATGTTTTATTAATATAGCTGTGGAGAGGCGGAGCCAACGGTCCGACAAAATGGCGGTGAGGAGGCGGTGACGGAGCGTAAGAGCGACCTGGACTGAGGTTTTATTGAAAAAAATAAACAAAGTCAAACTGCTCAAGCCATGTCCTTCCTTGGTGGTCCTGGGAACCTGCAAGACGACGGCTTGAGACGGTCATAATACCATAGCTGCGTGTGTCAAATATGAGTCATTAAATGACACCCGCCTCCTGGTGGTAGAGGGCGCTAAATAAATATAATTCACTTCACTAAAATATAGTACATGAAAGTGGGTAGGCAGCCAGAAGAAGGTGACGGGCAAGTACTCAACCAAAAAAGACCTTCACTAACATAGATGGAATAGAAAATAAATAGTAGACTCACCAAATCCTGAAACTAAGAGAAATTACCATCCCTTTGAGACAGTTGTGATTAAGAGCTATATAAATAAACTTTGATTGATTGATTTATTGATTGATTGATTGAGAGATGAGTGTGTATATACGCTACCATTCTGAGGCCTGTGCCACTGTATCGGGATGAGACATGGGTGCTGAAAGAAAAACTACAAAGCAAACTCCAAGCTACAGAGATGAGGGTACTAGGACTTATCCATGGTGTTAGGAAAACAGATAAGCCATATTTAATTAGAAATTAGACAGTCCCTGGCTGTAAAACCATTACTGTCCACTACTGAGATAAACCGACCGCTATGGTATGGGCACGTACTGAGGATGCCAGACACAAGACACACCAAGAGAAAGTAGAACTCAAAGCGGAGGAAGAAACGGTCCCTGTGCAGACCAGTTTGGAGAAGCAAATCAAGTAAATTTTTAAATAATAAAACAAGGTGACTCTGTAAAAAATCTGGGTATTATATTCGACCCAACTCTCTCCTTTGAGTCACACATTAAAAGCGTTACTAAAATGGCCTTCTTTCATCTCCGTAATATCGCTAAAATTCGCTCCATTTTGTCCACTAAAGACGCCGAGATCATTATCCATGCGTTTGTTACGTCTCGTCTCGATTACTGTAACGTATTAATTTCGGGTCTCCCCATGTCTAGCATTAAAAGATTACAATTGGTACAAAATGCGGCTGCTAGACTTTTGACAAGAACAAGAAAGTTTGATCACATTACGCCTGTACTGGCTCACCTGCACTGGCTTCCTGTGCACTTAAGATGTGACTTTAAGGTTTTACTACTTACGTATAAAATACTACACGGTCTAGCTCCAGCCTATCTTGCCGATTGTATTGTACCGTATGTCCCGGCAAGAAATCTGCGTTCAAAAGACTCCGGCTTATTAGTGATTCCTAGAGCCCAAAAAAAGTCTGCGGGCTATAGAGCGTTTTCCGTTCGGGCTCCAGTACTCTGGAATGCCCTCCCGGTAACAGTTCGAGATGCTACTTCAGTAGAAGCATTTAAGTCTCACCTTAAAACTCATCTGTATACTCTAGCCTTTAAATAGACCTCCTTTTTAGACCAGTTGATCTGCCTCTTCTTTTCTTTCTCCTATGTCCCCCCCTCCCTTGTGGAGGGGGTCCGGTCCGATGACCATGGATGAAGTACTGGCTGTCCAGAGTCGAGACCCAGGATGGACCGCTCGTCGGGACCCAGGATGGACCGCTCGCCTGTATCGGTTGGGGACGTCTCTACGCTGCTGATCCGCTTGAGATGGTTTCCTGTGGACGGGACTCTCGCTGCTGTCTTGGATCCGCTTGAACTGAACTCTCGCGGCTGTGTTGGAGCCACTATGGATTGAACTTTCACAGTATCATGTTAGACCCGCTCGACATCCATTGCTTTCGGTCCCCTAGAGAGGGGGGGTTGCCCACATCTGAGGTCCTCTCCAAGGTTTCTCATAGTCAGCATTGTCACTGGCGTCCCACTGGATGTGAATTCTCCCTGCCCACTGGGTGTGAGTTTTCCTTGCCCTTTTGTGGGTTCTTCCGAGGATGTTGTAGTCGTAATGATTTGTGCAGTCCTTTGAGACATTTGTGATTTGGGGCTATATAAATAAACATTGATTGATTGATTGAAATTACTAATCAAGAAGAGAATAGCTTTGAGATTGTGAAGATATTGGACGTCATTGAATTGAGCAATCTGGTTGAGCAACTTTCCATTGATGGAACAACTGGCGTCGGGGAAGAAGATATGGGGACATGTCCAGGTGAGCTGCGTCAGCATTCTCCACATGTCCATGTATGTTCTCATTCATCCAGGTTTTTATATTCTCAAGGCATTCAACTGATCGCAACTGAACTGTTGAGTTTGTCTTTGATGAAATGTTGCCTCTCATCCAAGCAGACTTCATCAATTAATGTTCATTGACTCAGATTAGACACATGGATGCTGTGTTCTGTTCTGAGATCTAGATTAGAACAGTTCGATTTAAATATATGAGCGCATTGACATTGATTCAACACATTGCAATGAACAGATACCACTATTTCAGTCAGCAATGCACACATTCAGCAATACATAGGTCTTTCAAGCAGGGGCGTCGGTTTTATTCACCTGTCCTTCAAATGAAGTGGACCCGCCCCAATCGCTCCTGCGCCAATCACAAGGCTCTGTCAGAATCCCCACTATTGACGGAAACCTCAGTGTGGCACTTAGTGATTTATTTGGATTAAAATAGATGCCCCCCATTAAAAATGATTTAAGGTCAGAAAACTCGATTTAAATACTGTTTATAAACCAATTTTTTTGTGATGTCAGGGTTTTCTATCATCAATCAATCAATCAATGTTTATTTATATAGCCCCAAATCACAAATGTCTCAAAGGACTGCACAAATCATTACGACTACAACATCCTCAGAAGAACCCACAAAAGGGCAAGGAAAACTCACACCCAGTGGGCAGGGAGAATTCACATCCAGTGGGACGCCAGTGACAATGCTGACTATGAGAAACCTTGGAGAGGACCTCAGATGTGGGCAACCCCCCCCCCCCTCTAGGGGACCGAAAGCAATGGATGTCGAGCGGGTCTAACATGATGCTGCGAAAGTTAAATCCATAGTGGCTCCAACACAGCCGTGAGAGTTCAGTCCAAAGCGGATCCAAGACAGCAGCGAAAGTCCCGTCCACAGGAGACCATCTCAAGCGGAGGCGGATCAGCAGCGTAGAGATGTCCCCAACCGATACAGGCGAGCGGTCCATCCTGGGTCCCGACGAGCGGTCCATCCTGGGTCTCGACTCTGGACAGCCAGTACTTCATCCATGGTCATCGGACCGGACCCCCTCCACAAGGGAGGGGGGTTGCATAGGAGAAAAAAAAGAAGCGGCAGATCAACTGGTCTAAAAAGGAGGTCTATTTAAAGGCTAGAGTATACAGATGAGTTTTAAGGTGAGACTTAAATGCTTCTACTGAGGTAGCATCTCGAACTGTTACCGGGAGGGCATTCCAGAGTACTGGAGCCCGAACGGAAAACGCTCTATAGCCCGCAGACTTTTTTGGGGCTCTAGGAATCACTAATAAGCCGGAATCTTTTGAACGCAGATTTCTTGCCGGGACATATGGTACAATACAATCGGCAAGATAGGATGGAGCTAGACCGTGTAGTATTTTATACGTAAGTAGTAAAACCTTAAAGTCACATCTTAAGTGCACAGGAAGCCAGTGCAGGTGAGCCAGTACAGGCGTAATGTGATCAAACTTTCTTGTTCTTGTCAAAAGGTTCAAACACTGATGACATCTATGTATTTCCATGCAGCATGTGATATTTAGTTTTACCAGCAGAGGGCGGTTGGTGCCATTGGTATTAGTAGCTGGCACCTTAGAATAAGTCTGTCAGTACAGTGATATGAAAAAAACAGATGCATCAAGCTCCGGTTGTAACGCTGTGTTAATTGTTTTGCAGGTAAGCTGGTTTGCATATAACACATACAAACAGTGGTATAATTTATTCTGTACCTTTTAGAGCAAGCAATGTTGAGCTAAGGTTTGTTTTGTTAATTTTTCTGAGCTAAAGACAAGTCACATGCAGGTTTATTTAACAGTTCGAGATGCTACCTCAGTAGAAGCATTTAAGTCTCACCTTAAAACTCATCTGTATACTCGAGCCTTTAAATAGACCTCCTTTTTAGACCAGTTGATCTGCCGCTTCTTTTCTTTCTCCTATGCCCCCCCTCCCTTGTGGAGGGGGTCCGGTCCGATGACCATGGATGAAGTACTGGCTGTCCAGAGTCGAGACCCAGGATGGACCGCTCGTTGGGACCCAGGATGGACCGCTCGCCTGTATCGGTTGGGGACATCTCTACGCTGCTGATCCGCCTCCGCTTGAGATGGTTTCCTGTGGACGGGACTCTCGCTGCTGTCTTGGATCCGCTTTGAACTGAACTCTCGCGGCTGTGTTGGAGCCACTATGGATTGAACTTTCACAGTATCATGTTAGACCCGCTCGACATCCATTGCTTTCGGTCCCCTAGAGGGGGGGGGGGGGGGGGGGGTCATTTGAGGTCCTCTCCAAGGTTTCTCATAGTCAGCATTGTCACTGGCGTCCCACTGGATGTGAATTCTCCCTGCCCACTGGGTGTGAGTTTTCCTTGCCCTTTTGTGGGTTCTTCCGAGGATGTTGTAGTCGTAATGATTTGTGCAGTCCTTTGAGACATTTGTGATTTGGGGCTATATAAATAAACATTGATCGATTGATTGATTGATATTTCCTAAGATGGCGGACGTCGGTCCGACGGTAACCACGGTGACGAAGCAAAATACAGTTAGCTTTAGTTTAAGAGTAGGTTCACGACATAAATCCTCAGAGATATTTGAAAATAGGGTTTTAAATACCATTTATGTTACAAGGACATGCTAAACGAACTTTTGAGTGTTGTATTGATCACAAGCACACCAGAAATGTGTGCAAAGGCTGAACTACAGTTAGCGTGTGCTAAGGCAGTAGATGTACAGTCGCATATAGGACAGTAGATTGAGTACAAGTAATGATAAAATGACATAATTAAAATAGATACATATAAATACAATCTATATATTATTAAACAGTGATTAAAAACATTTTTCAAACAAGGTAGATAAAAACAGTAAAAAGGGTTTTTGTGTGTATGTATATGTATAATAGATATGGTGATGACGCGTATGTATATGTATGTATTTGGAATGTTTGTAAAATTGTTCAACTCTCAATCAATCAATCAATCAATGTTTATTTATATAGCCCCAAATCACAAATGTCTCAAAGGACTGCACAAATCATTACGACTACAACATCCTTGGAAGAACCCACAAAAGGGCAAGGAAAACTCACACCCAGTGGGCAGGGAGAATTCACATCCAGTGGGACGCCAGTGACAATGCTGACTATGAGAAACCTTGGAAAGGACCTCCGATGTGGGCAACCCCCCCCCCCCCCCCCCCCTCTAGGGGACCGAAAGCAATGGATGTCGAGCGGGTCTAACATGATACTGTGAAAGTTCAATCCATAGTGGCTCCAACACAGCCGCGAGAGTTCAGTTCAAAGCGGATCCAAGACAGCAGCGAGAGTCCCGTCCACAGGAAACCATCTCAAACGGATCAGCAGCGTAGAGATGTCCCCAACCGATACAGGCGAGCGGTCCATCCTGGGTCCCGACGAGCGGTCCATCCTGGGTCTCGACTCTGGACAGCCAGTACTTCATCCATGGTTATCGGACCGGACCCCCTCCACAAGGGAGTGGGGGACATAGGAGAAAGAAAAGAAGCGGCAGATCAACTGATCTAAAAAGGAGGTCTATTTAAAGGCTAGAGTATACAGATATTGTAGACCGTAGAATAAGTCTGTCAGTATGTGATATGAAAAAAAAACAGATGCATCAAGCTCCGGTTGTAACGCTGTGTCAATTGTTTTGCAGTTTGATCCTGAAAATAATAAATGTGTCGCACAAAGAAAGAGTTGGCCCATCTTTCCAGACGTGTAACATCAGCTCGCAGTTTAAGTGTGTAAATCAGAAAACTCAGATAAGACAAGAGATATGCCTACCCCTCACCTTGGAAATCACAAATTAATGTCAGAGTTAGTTGGTGTCGAACCCCGAGATGCAGAGAGGCATTGAATAAGAAAACATGATTCAATTAAAACTAAACAAGAACAAACAAAACGGGTACAACAAAAGGCGCACACGAGGCGGGTAACAAACAAAAGGAGCTTAGCATGAAAGCTAGCAAAAACAAAAGGCTCAGCGTGGAGGGTAGCATAATCAGAACAGGGAACAGAATTCATTACGTGTTGTACAAAGAGAACATAGAAAGCAGGGAACAAAAAACAGTAAGCTACAAACATCTAACAAATTAGGGACGGCGTGGCGCAGTGGAAGAGTGGCTGTACGCAACCCGGGGGTCACTGGTTCAATCCCCACCTAGTACCAACCTCGTCACGTGTGTTGTGTCCTGAGCAAGACACTTCACCCTTGCTCCTGATGGGTGCCTTGCATGGCAGCTCCCTCCATCAGTGTGTGAATGTGTGTGTGAATGGGTAAATGTGGAAGTAGTGTCAAAGCGCTTTGAGTACCTTGAAGGTAGAAAGCCCTATACAAGTACAACCCATTTATCATTTATTTTTAAATTAGAGCTTACCGCTACGCTGCAAAGACACGACACGACCGGAGCGACAATACAATACAGAAGCGACATGCAATACGTGACAATAATCCCGCACTGACTGGAGTAACAAAGCACGTACAAATAGGAGCGGGCTGATTGACACCAGGTGTGGCCAGGTGCCAATCGGCCACAGTTGAGGGGAAACAGCGCCCATGGAGAAACACAGGAAAACGACAAAATAAGAGCGCTGACAGGACACACTACACACACACACACACACACACACACACACACACACACACACACACACACACAGGAAACAAAGACAAATGCAGAGGGAAAAACTAAAACATAGACAAACTGTCAGGGGCAAGCCTGACAATTAAAACACCATTTTTATACAAGATATTAAATTCCTACTGAAACCAACTACTACCAACCACGCAGTCTGATAGTTTATATATCAATGATGAAATATTAACATTGCAACACATGCCAATACGGCCTTTTTAGTTTACTAAATTACAATTTTAAATTTCCCGCGGAGTTTCCTGTTGAAAACGTCGCGGAATGATGTTGGAGGGGACATGTTAGCGCAGCACCACACACAGCTAGAAGTTGTCTCTTTTCATCGCATAATTACACAGTATTCTGGACATCTGTGTTGCTGAATCTTTTGCAATTTGTTCAATTAATAATGGAGAAGTCAAAGTAGAAAGATGGCGGTGGGAAGTTTTTAGCCTTTAGCAACACAAACACATGGTGTTTCCTTGTTTAAAATTCCCGGAGGTGAAGCTTTACTGTGGATCAGAGCGGTCAAGCGAACATAAATCCCGACTACATGTCGACCGGACAGTTTTTGGTGAGAAAATTATGGTAATAAGTCGGCTCTTACCGGAGAGCAGCGGAGCCAGCGTCCTCCTGCAGCTGCGTGACTTCTCTCGGAGACTCTGGCATCAACAAACCCTTGACCACACCCCTCCGACTTTAAGGTACTATTTAACTCACTAAAACACTAGCAACACAATAGGCAGATAAGGGATTTCCCAGAATTATCCAAGAAAATGTGTCTAAAAACATCTGAATCGCTCTCACTGCCCTCGCCTTTTTTTTGTTCTTCTAGGCCTTCACTCTAAATTTCCTCATCCACGGAACTATCATCCTCGCTCAAATTAATGGGGAAATTGTCGCTTTCTCGGTTTGAATAGCTTTTGCTGCTGGAGGCTCACATTATAAACAATGTGAGGATGTGAGAAGCCCTCACACCAGTGACGTCACGCGCACATCGTCTGCTACTTCCGGTACAGGTAAGGCTTTTTTATTTGCGGTCTAAAGTTGCGAAATCTATCATCGATGTTCTCTACTGAATCCCTTCAGCAAAAATATGGCAATATCGCGAAATGATCAAGTATAACACATAGAATGGACCTGCTATCCCCCTTTAAATAAGATAATATCATTTCAGTAGTCCTTTAAAGAAGGTAAGTGTGGAGAGGGGCGTGGCCTGCAGGCCTGCCGTGGAATGGGGTGTTGCTAAGACCGGCCTCGAAGACAGCGACAGGTGCGTAGATGGCCCAGGTGGGCTTTGTTATCTAATCACCTGTCGCCTTTATTAGCAGCAGCCATTATAAGACGAGTAGTTGGAGTTGGAGGTGCTGCTGGGCAGAAGCAGAAATTACTTGTTGCTGGGAGGTAAAACGCCCGCACCTTGAGAACAAAATAAAACAGTGTTATATCCTGATTTCCTGGCACTGTGTGGTGGTCTGAAGAACCCACCAGAGGGCAACCTCTACAGAAAGATTGTTTTATAAATATCCCTGTAATTCCTCCATGGTTTGATGTCACATTTTTAGGACTTGTGCAGATCCCAAATACTCATAAGCAGGCACCATCAGATTAGATGCATTGGTTTTGCATAATTCTGGTCTGTGGTGGCTTGGATCCTCTATTGTCTCTCCCATGTGTGTATATGCAGTTGTGCATGGATTGTACTCGTTGAAGCGACCAAATTGGCTAAATTGCACTGCAGAGTAGAGAACATTGATGATAAAGTTTGCAACTTTAGGTCACTAATAAAAAAGCCTTGCCTGTACCGGAAGTAGCAGACGATGTGCGCGTGACGTCACGGGTTGTGGAGCTCCTCATATCCTCACATTGTTTACAATCATGGCCACCAGCAGCGAGAGCGATTTGGACCAAGAAAGCGACAATCTCCCCATTAATTTGAGCGAGGATGAAAGATTCATGGATGAGGATAGTGAGAGTGAAGGACTAGAAAAAAAAAAAGGCGAGGGCAGTGGGAGCGATTCAGATGTTATTAGACACATTTACTAGGATAATTCTGGAAAATCCCTTATCTGCTTACTGTGTTAATCGTGTTTTAGTGAGTTTTTATGGTACCTGAAAGTGACCGCCAGTGTCTCCGGTGGGAGGAGGTAAGAGAGTCCGCACCTGCAGGAGGACGCAAGCTCCGCTCATGACTACTGTAAGAGACAACTTATCACCACAATTTTTTCCACGATACCTGCCGGTTGATATGTGGTCGGGAACCATGTTCGCTTGACCGCTCTGTTCCATAGTAAAACTTCACCTTCCGGGAATGTAAGCTACCCTGTGTAATAGTGATGGTAAACATTCTTCTTCTTGGCCTTCACTCTAAATTTCCTCATCCACGAATCTTTCATCCTCGCTCAAATTAATGGGGAAATTGTCGCTTTCTCGGTCCGAATAGCTTTTGCTGCTGGAGGCTCACATTATAAACAATGTGAGGATGTGGGGAGCCCTCACACCAGTGACGTCAAGCGCACATCGTCTGCTACTTCCGGTACAGGCAAGGCTTTTTTATTAGTGACCTAAAGTTGCAAACTTTATCATCAATGTTCTCTACTAAATCCTTTCAGCAAAAATATGGCAATATCGCAAAATGATCAAGTATGACACATAGAATGGACCTGCTATCCCCGTTTAAATAAAAAAATCTCATTTCAGTAGGCCTTTAAATTTGTCTACAATGCAGTCTGCTGAAAATGATAGAAAGCGCCACTCTAAACAGTAATTGACGCTGTGGTCAAATTTGGAATTGTTCTATTTAAATACAAGTAGGGAGTCCCAGTTTGGGGGTCGTTAGCCTGAAAAACAATGAGGACCCCCGATCTAGATACACCAGAGCAGTAGAATGGGAGTCGCAGCCCGGTGTCTGAGTGTTGATCTTACTGTCTTCCATGTTTGTTTCTCATTACCAGGGTTAGCTGCAGTACTGCACACCCGCATAAGTTTACAATATTGTGGCAGACACGTGGTCTCACGGTGTCATTTTACTCTGATTTGATGTTTTATACGCGTCAAAAAGTGTTTATGGTTATGGTTATGGAAAATTCTTATGGGATGAGGTGTTACGTGGCATAGACTGTGTGGTTGGTTCTGTGTGTCTGTGGTTTTCTCTTTTTCAGGGAGTATATCCCAGGTGTGTGATCAGAACCATCAAGTGGGGACATAAATAAGCAGACGGCAATTTGCCCAGTCTCTCTCTCTCTCTTTCTCTCTCTATCTTTCTTTCTCTCTCTCTATCTCTCTCTCGAGACAGCGGCATGGTCCATAGCGTGAGCATGAGCAAGAGCGTTTGAAACCATGCATTGGGAAGCAACCTGCCATGCTCAGCTTTTAGCTTGTGCTGTGCTTAGTATGGCCTGTGTTTAGTTGTAGCACGCGTGCTACGTTTTGTTTTGTGTGCTCACAGTTAGGTCCGTGGTGAGTGTGTTTTATTGTATTGCTATTTCTAGGCAAATAAATAAATAAATGGGTTGTACTTGTATAGCGCTTTTCTACCTTCAAGGTACTCAAAGCGCTTTGACACTACTTCCACACTTACCCATTCACACACTGATGGAGGGAGCTGCCATGCAAGGCGCCAACCAGCACCCATCAGGAGCAAGGGTGAAGTGTCTTGCTCAGGACACAACGGACGTGACGAGGTTGGTACTAGGTGGGATTTGAACCAGGGACCCCTCGGATTGCGCACGGCCACTCTCCCACTGCGCCACTGTTCATTTTCATGTCTGCTTCATTTCCAATTTTGTGGGGACTGTTTTTCGGTTGATTGTTTATTCGGCTAATCAATCAATCATTGTGGGGCGGCATAGCTCGGTTGGTAGAGTGGCCGTGTCAGTAACTTGAGGGTTGCAGGTTTGATTCCCGCTTCTGACATCCTAGTTACTGCCGTTGTGTCCTTGGGCAAGACACTTTACCCACCTGCTCCCAGTGCCACCTACACTGGTATAAAAAAAAAAAAATGTAACTTAGATATTGGGTTTCACTATGTAAAGCGCTTTGAGTCACTAGAGAAAAGCGCTATATAAATATAATTCACTTCACTTCACAATGTTTATTTATATAGCCCTAAATCACAAATGTCTCAAAGGACTGTACAAACCACTACGACATCCTCGGAAGAACCCACATAAGGGCAAGGAGAACTCACACACAGTGGGACGCCAGTGACAATGATGACTATGATAACCTTGGAGAGGACCTCATATGTGGGCAACCCTCCCCTCTAAGGGACCGAAAGCAATGGATGTCGAAAGTTCAATCCATGGTGGCTCCAACACAGCCGCAAGAGTTCAGTCCAAAGCGGATCCAAGACAGCAGCGAGAGTCCCGTCCACAGGTAACCGTCCCAAGCGGAGTCGGATCAGCATCGTAGAGATGTCCCCAACCGATACACAGACGAGCGGTCCATCCTGGGTCCCGACTCTGAACAGCAAGTACTTCATCCATGGCCATCGGACCGGACCCCCTCCAGAAGGGAGGGGGGACAGAGGAGAAAAAGAAAAAAAAAACGACAGATCAACTGGTTACTTATATAGCCCTAAATCACGAGTGTCTCAAAGGGCTGCACAAACCACAACACAAACCACTATGACATCCTCGGTAGGCCCACATAAGGGCGAAGAAAACTCACACCCAGTCGGACGTCGGCGACAATGACGACTATGAGAACCTTGGAGAGGACGAAAGCAATGGATGTCGAGCGGGTCTAACATGAAACTGTGAAAGTTCAATCCATAGTGGCTCCAACACAGCCGCGAGAGTTCAGTTCAAAGCGGATCCAAGACAGCAGCGAGAGTACCGTCCACAGGAAACCATCCCAAGCGGAGTCGGAGCAGCAGCGTAGAGATGTCCCCAACCGATACACAGGCGAGCGGTCCATCCTGGGTCCCGACTCTGAACAGCCAGTACTTCATCCATGGCCATCGGACCGGCCCCCCTCCACAAGGAAGGGGGTGACAGAGGAGAAAAAGAAAAGAAGCGGCAGATCAACTTGTCTAAAAAGGAGGTCAATTTAAAGGCTAGAGTATACAGATAAGTTTTAAGGTGAGACTTAAATGCTTCTACTGAGGTGGCATCTCGAACTGTTACCGGGAGGGCATTCCAGAGTACTGGAGCCCGAACGGAAAAAGCTCTATAGCTGCAGACTTTTTTTGGGCTTTAAAAATCACTAATAAGCCGGAGTCCTTTGAACGCAGATTTCTTGCCGGGACATATGGTACAATACAATCTGCAAGATAGGATAGAGCTAGACCATGTAGAATTTTATACGTAAGTAGTAAAACCTTAAAGTCACATCTTAAGTGCACAGGAAGCCAGTGCAAGTGAGCCAGTACAGGTGTACTTGTTCTTGTCAAAAGTCTAGCAGCCGCATTTTGTACCAACTGTAATCTTTTAATGCTAGACATGGGGAGACCCGAAAATAATACGTTACAGTAATCGAGACGAGACGTAACAAACGCATGGATAATGATCTCAGCGTCTTTAGTGGACAGAATGGTGCGAATTTTAGCGATATAACGGAGATGAAAGAAGGCCGTTTTAGTAACGCTTTTAATGTGTGACTCAAAGGAGAGAGTTGGGTCGAAGATAATACCCAGATTCTGCACCGAGTCGCCTTGTTTAATTGTTTGGTTGTCAAATGTTAAAGTTGTATTATTACATAGAGGTCGGTGTCTAGCAGGACCGATAATCAGCATTTCGGTTTTTTTGGCGTTGAGCTGCAAAAAATTAGCGGACATCCATTGTTTATTTTCATTAAGACACACCTCAATCCGGCGTGTTGTTCAGCTTTAGGGGCATGTAGAGTTGGGTGTCATCAGCATAACAGTGAAAGCTAACACCGTATTTGCGTATGACGTCACCTAGCGGCAGCATGTAAATAGCTGAAGAGTGCAGGGCCAAGGACCGAACCCTGGGGAACTCCACACGTTACCTTAACGTAATCCGAGGTCACATTGTTATGGGCGACGCACTGCATTCTATCAATAAGATAAGAGGTTAAACCAAGACAGCGCTAAGTCTGACATAGCAGATTCGTGTTTTGATACGTTCTAATAAAATATTAATTAACCCAACTTAATCTCATTAATGACTAGACTAAATGGTACTCACTCGCACATCCACACGTAGTCAGAGAAGGGTCCCATCTCTTTCCAATTGCGTCTACGTTCCGAACAGGAGCTTCATCCTCTCCAACTGCGCTGTTTTCATTGAAGTCAGTGCCTTGACCGCAGCTGTAGGCTCTGGGGGAGCCGTTTTCCCCACTTTACAGTTGATCGTTGCAAGTGGCTTTTTGAGGAGTCGTGGTCCTTAATTGCCTCTAACTTTAAGTTTTTTGTCCCGATTACAAATGGGTTTGATTTCGCTTTCTCCGAGCCATGCATACGGCAATCCTGACAGTACATCTCTTCTGTTGTGACGTCGAGGTATTAACCAACTTAATCTCATTAAAGGGGAACATTATCATAATTTCAGAAGGGTTAAAACCAATAAAAATCAGTTCCCAAGTGGCGTATTTTATTTTTCGAAGTTTTTTTCAAAATGTTACCCTTCCCGGAATATCCCTAAAAAAAGCTTTAAAGTGCTTGATTTTCGCTATTTGCTTAAGCCACTGTCCATTTTCCTGTGACGTCGCACAGCGATTCCAATACAAACAATGGCGAATAGCACAGCAAGATATAGCGACATTAGCTCGGATTCAGACTCGGATTTCAGCGGCTTAAGCGATTCAACAGATTACGCATGTATTGAAACAGATGGTTAGAGTATGGAGGCAGATAGCAAAAACGAAATTGAAGAATAAACTGAAGCTATTGAGCGAATAGCTATTGACGCTACTCGGCCACGCATATCTGTCTTAGCATCGCCGGTAAAATGTGCGGACCAACCAATCAGGACTTTCGCATTGACACTGGATCAACTTAAATCCATCGATTGGTAAGTGTTTGTTTCGCATTAAATGTGGGTGGAAAAAAACGCTGGATGTAAATATAGTTTCAAATGTACATACAGGTAGCCCAAATAGCATGTTAGCATCGATTAGCTGGCAGTCATGCCGCGACCAAATATGTCTGATTAGCACATAAGTCAATAACAACAACAACACTCACCTTTGTGATTTCGTTGACTTTATCGTTGGGAATGCATCTGCTTTGAGTGTCGCAGGATATCCAGACATTCTTGCCATCTCTGTGCCATCTCTGTCGTAGCATTGCCGGTAAAAACCAAACTAGGGACTTTTGCATCTGTTGACACTGGAGCAACTTAAATCCGTCGATTGGTAAGTGTTTGTTTGGCATTAAATGTGGATAGAGGGAAAGGCTAGATGTAAATATAGCTACAAATGAGGCATAATGCACACACCTAGCCGAAATAGCATGTTAGCATCAATTAGCATGGCACATTCTACGTAAATCGACTTGAATCCGTCCCTGATCGTGTTGTTACACCCTCCGACAACACACCGACGAGGCATGATGTCTCCAAGGTATCGGTAAACAGTCGAAAAAAACGGAAAATAACAGAGCTGATTTGATTCGATGCGTGTGATGTGGTAGGAAAAAATGGCGTTGAGTACCGATGTGACGTCACGTTCTGACGTCGTCGCTCAGAGAGGGATAAACAGAAAGGTGTTTAATTAGCCAAAATTCACCCATTTAGAGTTCGGAAATCAGCTAAAAAAATATATGGTCTTTTTTTGCAACATCAAGGTATATATTGATGCTTACATAGGTCTGGTGATAATGTTTCCCTTTAATGACTAGACCTAAATGGTACTTACTCGCAACCGCGCTGCTTTCTTGAGGTCAGTCGCGAACCTTGCCAGCCCTGCTTACTTTCCACTTCTTATTAAAACGTCTTTTTTAATTTATTTTTTTAAATCGTCCTCCTCGTCCTCCTTTTGTTGGCCTGTTAAAGCCGGCGCCGGCCTCTTCACGCCAGCGATATGTCGCCACATTTTGGTTTTAAAATTGCTTAGAACACACAACACACATAGGCTACCTGATTGGTCAACAACACACAACACTTGCTCAGTGTTGTGTTGTCTTATTGGCTACCCGCCAATGTGGCAGGTAGATTGACAGTTTCATCCGCCAATCGCAAGTTACCCACATTTGGCGTGTGAGCGGGTGCCAATTTCGTTCCCTGGTAGAGAACATCGACGATAAAGTTCGCAACTTAAGGTCGCTAATAAAAAGGCCTTGCCTGTACCGGAAGTAGCAGACGATGTGCGCGTGACGTCACGGGTTGTGGAGCTCCTCATTTCCTCACATTGTTTACAATCATGGCCACCAGCAGCGAGAGCGATTCGGACCAAGAAAGCGACAATTTCCCCATTAATTTGAGCGAGGATGAAAGATTCATGGATGAGGATAGTGAGAGTCAAGGACTAGAAAAAAAAAAGGCGAGGGCAGTGGGAGTGATTCAGATGTTATTAGACACATTTACTAGGATAATTCTGGAAAATCCCTTATCTGCTTATTGTGTTAGTAGTGTTTTAGTGAGTTGTTATGGTACCTGAAAGTCGGAGGGGTGTGGTGACCGCCAGTGTCTCCGGTGGGAGGAGGTAAGAGAGTCCGCACTTGCAGGAAGACGCAAGCTCCGCTCATGTCTACGGTAAGAGACGACTTATCACCACAATTTTTTCCACGATACCTGCCGGTTGACATGTGGTCGGGAACCATGTTCGCTTGACCGCTCTGTTCAATAGTAAAACTTCACTTTCGGGAATGTAAGCTACCCTGTGTAATAGTGATGGTAAACATTCTTCTTCTAGGCCTTCACTCTAAATCTCCTCATCCACGAATCTTTCATCCTCGCTCAAATTAATGGGGAAATTGTCGCTTTCTCGGTCTGAATAGCTCTTGCTGCTGGAGGCTCACATTATAAACAATGTGAGGATGTGGGGAGCCCTCACACCGGTGACGTCAAGCACACATCGTCTGCTACTTCCGGTACAGGCAAGGTTTTTTTATTAGCGACCAAAAGTTGCGAACTTTCTCGTCGATGTTCTCTACTAAATCCTTTCAGCAAAAAAATGGCAATATCGCGAAATGATCAAGTATGACACATAGAATGGACCTGCTATCCCCGTTTGAATAAGAAAATCTCATTTCAGTAGGCCTTTAATTTTTTTCCGTCCAGAAAAGGCCGGACCTAAGAATGCATGACGTTTTTGGAGCGTTGCATTTGCATGACAACATGACCTGACAAAAACTGAATACTTGTCCACATTAATCTGCCAAAAAACAGCTCAGAAGTCTCCAGATGAGTAATCACATTGGTGGAACATCCCACGCAACTGCTTGTCGAGCAGGAGAAGAAGGTTTAAGACTAAGGAGGTCCTTTGAGGGGGGGGGGGGGGGCTTGCTGGAAGACCACAATGGAGTGAACAAAGCTGGAAGAGAATTACAAAGCTTTTACTTAATGGGTTGAATTGTGCCGGGATTTTTCTCTGCATTGTTTTTTTTTTTGTTTTTTTTTGGTATCATCACAAATCCATAGCAATTTTTTTGCAATAACACACAAGAGACCGGTAGCTTAGATTCATGTGGGTGCTTTGTCACTTCACTGTGTTTTAAATAATGTTCCGGTCTTGGCATCCTGCCCGCTATTGTGGGTTTCTTGCTGTTGGTGTGGGCTGGCCGTGGATGGCAGCCCTTTTAGGCACAGCTGCCGTCGAGCCTTCATTTTGATTTATGTTCGGCGTTGCAAGAAGGCATTTTTAGTTACCTTTTACAGCAGGGGTAGGGAACCTATGGCTCGGGAGCCAGAAGTGGCTCTTTTGATGCCTGCACCTGGCTCTTAGACACATCTTAGCTGACATTGCTTAACATGACACGTTATGAATAATCCCGCTGGTAATCACAGTGTTAAAAATAACGTTCAAAATATAAAACATTCTCATGCATTTTAATCCAGCCATCTGTTTTCTACCGCACCTGTTCAAGAAGTCGCATGAATGGTAAGAAGAATTGTATTTCTCATCGGTGAGCTTCCGAATAATCCATCCATCCATCCATCTTCTTCCGCTTATCCGAGGTCGGGTCGCGGGGGCAACAGCCTAAGCAGGGAAACCCAGACTTCCCTTTCCCCAGCCACTTCGTCCAGCTCTTCCCGGGGGATCCCGAGGCGTTCCCAGGCCAGCCGGGAGACATAGTCTTCCCAACGTGTCCTGGGTCATCCCCGTGGCCTCCTACTGGTTGGACGTGCCCTACACACCTCCCTTGGGTGGCGTTCGGGTGGCATCCTGACCAGATGCCCGAACCACCTCATCAGGCTCCTCTTGATGTGGAGGAGCAGCGGCTTTACTTTGAATTCCTCCCGGATGGCAGAGCTTCTCACCCTATCTCTAAGGGAGAGCCCCGCCACACGGCGGAGGAAACTCATTTCGGCCGCTTGTACCCGTGATCTTATCCTTTCGGTCATGACCCAAAGCTCATGACCATAGGTGAGGATGGGAACGTAGATCGACCGGTAAATTGAGAGCTTTGCCTTCCGGCTCAGCTCCTTCTTCACCACAACGGATCGGTACAACGTCCGCATTACTGAAGACGCCGCACCGATCCGCCTGTCGATCTCACGATCCACTCTTCCCTCACTCGTGAACAAGACTCCTAGGTACTTGAACTCCTCCACTTGGGGCAGGGTCTCCTCCCCAACAAATAACAATGTTATTAAAAAGAATAACAGACTTATGGCGTGAAGATCTGTCCCTTCATTTCTGTTTGTGCTTCTTTGTTTTGTATTTACTTCCCATCAGTGCTCTTATTTTGTTTCCATTTCCTGCTTGTCCCACTGGGCGCTGTTTTTTTCCCCTCACCTGCTGTTGATTGGCAGCTGGTCCACACCTGCTACCAATCTACATGTTTCTATTTATGCTTGTCTCACGCGCTCTTCAGGGCTCAAAGATTGACTATTGTTTCGAACTCTACATGCAAGACTGCTTCATTTTTCTCTGTTGATGATAATAAAAGCATCTTACCTGGTTACTGCTTTTTGGGGTCGCCACTACTGCTGCCGTGCGAGTTTCTGACATATTATAATAAGCGGTAGAAAATGGATGGATGGATAGTCTATAAATGTTGGTTTTACTTAAAAATGCAGACATTTAGTTAAAAAATATTATATGGCTCTCACGGAAATACATTTTAAAATATTTGGCTTAAATGGCTCTCTCAGCCAAAAAGGTTCCCGACCCCTGTTTTACAGTATACTTCTTCAAGCTGATCTTGGTTATGTATAAGTCCGCTTCATGACTTCCGTTTGTTTTTCTTAACCCAGAAATACAAACTCTGTTTCCATATGAGTTGGGAAATTGTGTTAGATGTAAATATAAACGGAATACAATGATTTGCAAATCTGTTTCAACCCATATTCAATTGAAAGCACTACAAAGACAAGATTTTTGATGTTGAAACTCATAAACTTCTTTTTTTTGCAAATAATAATTAACTTTTCATGGCTGCAACACCTGCCAAAGTAGTTGGGAAAGGGCATGTTCACTACTGTGTTACATCGCCTTTTCTTTTAACAACACTCAATAAACGTTTGGGAACTAAGGAAACTCATTTTTGAAGCTTTGAAAGTGGATTTCTTTCCCATCCATCCTCTTCCGCTTATCCGAGGTCGGGTCGCGGGGGTAGCAGCCTAAGCAGGGAAGCCCAGACTTCCCTTTCCCCAGCCACTTTGTGTAGCTAGATGGGAATTCTTTCCCATTCTTGCTTTATGTACAGCTTCAGTCGTTCAACAGTCCGGGGTCTCCACTGTCGTATTTTACGCTTCATAATATGTATGATTTAGAATATAATGGAATAGAATGGACTTTATTGTCATTATATGTTTGCATATAACGAGATTAAAGACTCCAACTTAAGGTGCGGTAGTGGGAACAAATATCGGGTAAAATAAATGACACAAGTGGTAATAAAGGAAAAACTAACAATTGAAATAAACAGACTAGATAGATAGATAGATAGATAGATAGATAGATAGATAGATAGATAGATAGATAGATAGATAGTACTTTATTGATTCCTTCAGGAGAGTTCCTTCAGGAAAATTAAAATTCCAGCAGCAGTGTATACAGAGTTGAGATCAATTTGGGGCGGCATAGCTCGGTTGGTAGAGCGGCCGTGCCAGCAACTTGAGGGTTGCAGGTTTGATTCCCGCTTCCGCCATCCTAGTCACTGCCGTTGTGTCCTTGGGTAAGACACTTTACCCACCTGCTCCCAGTGCCACCCGCACCGGTTTAAATGTAACTTAGATATTGGGTTTCACTAAGTAAAGCGCTTTGAGTCACTAGAGAAAAGCGCTATATAAATATAATTCACTTCACTTAAAAAAAAAGTAAAACGTAAATAACGGGGGTTTAAATGGAAACAAAATAGAGAAATATTACAATAAGAATAAAAAATAAAAAGCAACAATCGGAGTAAAAATGTAACAGTAAAATAAGAATATAACAAGACAAAGTAGGCAGTAGTGACCATGTTATGAAAACGTATTGCACTGTTATTGTTTTGCATCCCCTGTCATCCTTGTACCCCCTGTCCCCCGCCCCAAAGAGGAGTTGTACAGTCTATTGGTGTGTGGGACAAAGGAGTTTTTGAGTCTATTAGTCCTGCACTTGGGATGAAGCAGTCTAGAACTGAACAGGCTCCTCTGGCTACTGATAACGCTATGCAGAGGGTGACTGGCATCATCCAGGATGCTCACTAGTTTGTCAACAGTCCTGACTACTATCCCATAAAAATAATAAGCAATCCTGTACAATATACAAAGCACTATAATATATAATATAAAATATATAAATATTTACATATTTTGGGTGATTTTAAGCATTGATTTTAGAGACGCATCACAATGTTCAGTATTTCCTTCAACGAAAACAATGCTACTAATCATGGCTTCATGAGCGACAACAAAGACTACTACATAAAACAAGAATGGGAAAGAATTCCACTGTCAAAGCTTCAACAATTAGTTTCTTCAATTCCCAAACGTTTATTGAGTGTTGTTAAAAGAAAAGGTGATGTAACACAGTGGTGAACATGCCCTTTCCCAACTACTTTGGCACGTGTTGCAGCCATGAAATTCTAAGTTAATTATTATTTGCATACTAAAAAAAAATGAAGCTTATGAGTTCGAACATCAAATATCTTGTCTTTGTAGTGCATTCAATTGAATATGTGTTGAAAAAAATAACTTAGATTTATATCGCGCTTTTCTAGACACTCAAAACACTCACAGAGAAGTGGGAACTCATCATTCATTCACACCTGGTGGTGGTAAGCTACATCAGTAGCCACAGCTCTCCCGTCCAAAGGCAAAACCTAGTAACTCGCGTCGAGCTGATTTTGAGAAAACAAAGGAAAACCAATCCATCTTGATGCTGTCTTACAAAGATCTACAAAGTCATCAAACGTATAGATGTTTTCTTGAGCTTTCATTTTTCTTGCCGATTGAGCCATGGATTGAATCTGCTCTCATGAACGTGTGCCCTTTCTCCAGATATTATATCACAATCTCGGGTGGGCCCCATTCTGCGTTTGCACATTGGGCAAGAGCCGTGTACAGCGTCCAGTTTTTACTTTGACCTCCACAGTTATCTGCCCAAAAGAGTATGCAAGGGGAAGAATCAAGAACAATACATTTAATGAAGGTGCTTGCAACGTCCTGGGCCAATCTTCCAAATATCCCCCGGTGCCATAATATCACATAATCAGGTTGACCGTCGGCCCCCATTCATGCAAATGTCTCATTAAAGACAATAAGGCGACTGACAAAGAAGCTTCGATTGGTCCCTTGAGATACTAGGTTTTTCTGTTGTATCTACGCGGTTATGTGGTAGTTGCTAGGTCCTGCCATGCGCGGAACAGCTTACTTACGGAACAAATTACAATATCGCATACACTAATGCAGGGGTGCCCACACTTTTTCTGCAGGCGAGCTACTTTTCAATTGACCCACTCGAGGAGATCTACCTCACTTATATATATCATTTATATTTATTTATTTATGAAAGAGACATTTTTGTAAACAAGTTAAATGTGTTTAATGATATTACAAGCATGTGTAACACATATAGATGTCTTTCTTTCACAAAGACAAGAATATAAGTTGGTGTATTACCTGATTCTGATGACTTGCATTGATTGGAAACAAACAGTAATGATGATAACGCCCACATTTTCAAATGGAGGAGAAAAAAAGTTGTCCTTTCTGTACAATACCACATGAAAGTGGTTGGTTTTTGGCATCTAATTCATCCAGCTTCCATACACTTTACAAGAAAAACATTGGCGGCAAATTCCGTAGCTTGCTTGATTGACATTCACGGCACCCGAGGGTCTTGTGAGATGACGCTGGCTGCTGCCAGTTCATTATTATGAAAAAATGACAGAGAGGAAGGCGAGAAACACTTTTTATTTCAACAGACTCTCGCGCCGTACCTTCCGTCAAAACTCTAAAGGCCGACTGCACATTTCCTATCTTCACAATAAAAGCCCTGCTTCATGCTGCCTGCGCTAACAAAATAAGAGTCTCAGAAAGCTGGCGTGCACAAGTGATGTGCACGCCAGCTTTCTGAGGGATCGCTTGTGCACGCCAGTTTTCCGAGACTCTGTATTTAGTTAGCGCAGGCAGCATGAAGCAGGGCTTTTATTGTGAAGATAGGAAATGTGCAGTCGGCCTTTAGTGTTTTGACGGAAGGTACGGCGCGAGAGTCTGTTGAAATAAAAAGTGTTTCTCGCCTTCCTTTCGGTCATACTTTAATAATAATGATCTTGCAGCAGCCAGCGTCATCTCACAAGACCCTCCGGTACCGTGAATGTCATTTAAGTGACGTCTTGGTGACGATTGATGATCACTAATTTTTAGGTCTATTTTTTTTAAAAGCCTGGCTGGAGATCGACTGACACACCCCCCGCGGTCGACTGGTAGCTCGTGATCGACGTAATGGGCACCCCTGCACTAATGTAAAGCATATCACCTAGGAACTCCAAAATTATTATCAGCTCAGTTTTGACCAAAATTGAGTTACTGGGTTTTGCCTTTGAACGGGAGAGCTGCCCTGGGGTAGACTGACGGAAGCGTGGCTGCCAGTTTGCACCTACGGCCCCTCCGACCACCACGTATAATATCATTCATCATTCATTCACCAGTGGGAGTGGCATTGGGGACAAAGGGTGAAGTTTCCTGCCCAAAGACACAACGGCAGCGATTTTTTGGATCTCAATAGGTGGGAAGCGAACCTGCAACCCTCAGGTTTCTGGCCAGCCGCCCTACCCACTACGCCATGCCGCCCTAGGATTTGCAAATCATTGTATTCCGTTTATATTCACATCCATCACAATTTCCCAACTCATATGGAGATGGGGTTTGTATATATATATATATATATATATATATACATATATATACATACACACACACACACACACACACACACACACACACAAGTATATATATTTACACACACTCACACCAGAGATGCGCGGGTAGGCAATTATATCATCTGTAACCGCATCACCAAAGTCGTCATCCATCCGCCGTCCACCCGAACCGACATTTAATCAGGACCGTACCCGCCTGCCAACCGCCCGCTGAAATACAGAGGTCGGCCGCCATTACCATTCACAGAGCTATTTAAACCTGTTTCACAGAGTAATGAAGACAATTGAACCCTCAAACGTTCTCGTGACTATCCAACAGCGTTCATATTGATGACAAGCATATGGGCGTGCTGTGTAGCCATTGCCTTAGACACCTTCAACAACATGTACGAACCGATTGTTGGTCCAGCAACATGTTGTGTGCAGCTTCCGCAATTACACATACAAGATTGAAAGGCATACTGGGTGATACAGATTACACTGATGGTTGTGATATAAACAACTTTAACACTTACTAATATGCGCCACGCTGTGAAGCCACACAATAGAAGATTGACAAACACATTTCGGCAGAACATTCTCACAGTAACACAACATAAACGCAACACGACAAATACCCAGACTCCTTTGTATCCGTGACACATCCTGAATATATTTTACACCCCCGCGCCCCCAACCCAGCCCACCCTACCGACGCACTGGGTGGCGGGGTTTGCTGCTAGCAGGGTGTATAAAATAGTCAGGAATTGTCATGAATACAAAGGATTCTGGGTATTTGTTGTGTTGCGTTCATGTTGTGTTACTGTGAGGATGTTCTCCCGAAATGCGTTTGTCGTTCTTAATTGGTGTGGCTTCACAGCGTGGCGCATATTACTAAGAGTGTTAAAATTGTTTATATCACAACCATTAGTGTACTCTGTGTCACCCAGTATGCCTTGCAGTCGTGTGGGCGTTGCCGTGGAAGCCACACACAACATGATGCTGGAATGACAAGCAGACTGTAAATGTTGTAGAAGACGACAAAGCCAATGGCTTCATAGCACGCCCTAATACTTATTATCTGGGTGACTGGCGACAGTCATTCAAGAGAATATTAGCGTCTCCTATTGTCTTCTTTGCTTTATGACACAAGTCTTAAATGGCTCTTTGAATGGCAATGAATACCGATCCCAGACTATATATCAAATATTTCCGGATGGTTCAACCGCCACCCGCCCGAATCTAATTAAAATCAATTTTTTCGTCATGTCAACCGCCCGACCCGCGGTTTATCCGCGGACGAGACTGCAAACCGCGCATCTCTAACACACACATATATTATATATATATATATATATATATATATATATATATATATATATATATATATATATACACACACAAATAATAAAGATGTTCCAGACACACCTCTGGCCAGGATTTGATCCCAATCCATTTTTTTCTTACCAGGCCAATACTAACTCTGCACCATAGGGAACATTGAGTAGCGCAGGGGACATTTTATTATGTTTTTTCAGCAATAGAGCAGGAATTGGCTAATAATATGTACGTGGTAAAATTTGAAATAAAGTGCACCATTTTTAGCATGGTCTGCTCAAGAATTTACACAACACACTCCTGGAGTAAAGAACCTCACTTTACAACTCAGTGGTATTTAATTGTATTGCCCTTTTGCTTGCACGCCCGCTATTGTTGCATACGGGAACGTTTTCCATCCAGAGATTTGATGAGGGACTATTTACAGTATAAACAGCAGGAAGATATTGCAATAGTCCAGTCTGGAGGTTATGAATGTATGGTTCAGGATTTAAGCAGCTGAAAATGAGAGAAATGGACCGAAGTAGGAACAAATGCTGTTTCTGTTGATTTGCAGGTCAAATGTGAGGGTCGGGGGGCAGTGCTTGAACTTATCGATGGACATTAACTGGAAAAGGGTGGAGTGCTATCTCCGGGTGGGGAGGAGACCCTGCCCCAAGTGGAGGAGTTCAAGTACCTAGGAGTCTTGTTCACGAGTGGGGGAAGAGTGGATCGTGAGATCGACAGGCGGATCGGTGCGGCGTCTTCAGTAATGCGGACGTTGTATCGATCCGTTGTGGTGAAAAAGGAGCTGAGCCGGAAGGCACAGCTCTCAATTTACCGGTCGATCTACGTTCCCATCCTCACCTATGGTCATGAGCTTTGGGTCATGACCGAAAGGATAAGATCACGGGTACAAGCGGCCGAAATGAGTTTCCTCCCTTAGAGATAGGGTGAGAAGCTCTGCCATCCGGGAGGGACTCAAAGTAAAGCCGCTGCTCCTCCACATCGAGAGGAGCCAGATGAGGTGGTTCGGGCATCTGGTCAGGATGCCACCCGAACGCCTCCCTAGGGAGGTGTTTAGGGCACGTCCAATCGGTAGGAGGCCACGGGGAAGACCCAGGACACGTTGGGAAGACTATGTCTCCCGGCTGGCCTGGGAACGCCTCGGGATCCCCCGGGAAGAGCTAGACGAAGTGGCTGGGGAGAGGGAAGTCTGGGTTTCCCTGCTTAGGCTGTTGCCCCCGTGACCCGACCTCGGATAAGCGGAAGAAGATGGATGGATGGATGGATGGATGGATTAACTCGTGTCAAATCACAGCTAAAAGCAATTATTCATATTGTATATTTGGAAATCGTCGTGCTTACTTAATGACAAATTAAAACAAACATACATCATCGAGGGAAATACGCTTAATTATTGACCACCAGCTTTACATGAGGTGATAAAATCATGTGTGCCACATCCACTTTGCACCACTAGATTAGCTGCGTGTGCATCAATATCTCTGGTGGGGTTTCCATTGATTGGTTTTAATTATTTCCTTCATTCATTAATTTCAAGTGGGATATGACAAACAGAATATTCCTGACACAATGTTCTATTCAGGGATAGCACATTCATGTTTTACTCATGCAGCTGTAGGGAAATTTACAATACCTAAAGCAAGAATACATGCCATCATATATACTTGTTTATACCGAAGGTGTGGAAGAATGGAATTAATTGCTTAAAAATATCAAACTCACCAGTAACTTTGAAGGATTGAAAGAATTGGTAAAGCAGCATCAATCAAAAAGAGGAGGAATTGTGAAAAAAAACTGTTGGAATTTGTATATGTGTATGTGTATATATGTAAATAAAGGGCAGATTTTAATGGTGTGTGTGGTATATCTGGGTTGCATGTGACGTCACGTCTGTTTTTCTTCTTCGCGGCTTAATTCACACGATGGTCAAGCAACTTGAACGTAGCATTAAAACAAGTGAGAGTTAGTGTAGAGTTTGAGCAGAAAATGCTCTATTGCTGTTCTGTTCTTGGGTGTTCCAGTCGTTCAAATAGAGGGATAGGAGAGAGGTTTCATATAGTCCCGAAAGAAGTGGTTCATTAAAGTAATAAAGTAAGGGGGAAACAAACAAAAGCATGTCGAAACATATGGATTTAGAAAATATAACTTTCATCATCTTGTGGAATACAATCGGAACATGTTTGTGTCTGCAGTGATCACTTTGTAAAATGTTTCTTTAAGGAAATAAAGTAAGGGGTTAACAAACAAAAGCATGTCGAAACATATGGATTTAGAAAATAGCACTTTCATCATCTTGTGGAATACAATCGGACCATGTTTGTGTCTGCAGTGATCACTTTGTAAAATGTTTCTTTAAAGGTAATAAAGTGAGGGGGAAACAAACATAAGCATGTCGAAACATATGGATTTAGAAAATATAACTTTCATCATCTTGTGGAATACAAACGGACCATGTTTGTGTCTGCAGTGATCACTTTGTAAAATGTTTCTTTAAGGTAATAAAGTAAGGGGGAAACAAACAAAAAGCATGTCGAAACATATGGATTTAGAAAATATCACTTTCATCATCTTGTGGAATACAATCGGACCATGTTTGTGTCTGCAGTGATCACTTTGTAAAATGTTTCTTTAAGGTAATAAAGTAAGGGGGAAACAAACAAAAGCATGTCGAAACATATGGATTTAGAAAATATCACTTTCATCATCTTGTGGAATACAATCGGACCATGTTTGTGTCTGCAGTGATCACTTTGTAAAATGTTTCTTTAAGGTGATAAAGTAAGGGGTTAACAAACAAAAGCATGTCGAAACATATGGATTTAGAAAATATCACTTTCATCATCTTGTGGAATACAATCGGACCATGTTTGTGTCTGCAGTGATCACTTTGTAAAATGTTTCTTTAAAAGGTAATAAAGTGAGGGGGAAACAAACATAAGCATGTCGAAACATATGGATTTAGAAAATATCACTTTCATCATCTTGTGGAATACAAACGGACCATGTTTGTGTCTGCAGTGATCACTTTGTAAAATGTTTCTTTCAACCTTTGATTTTTTGGGAGAAACTTTCCGTGATGTGATCAAGTTTATTCTCCGCTACATTAATAGTGTTTGAGAGCAGAACTAAACGTGAAGAAAGAGGAGTAGATCGCGTTAGTTTGTGTTCTTTTGTGGTTGCTATGTCTGAATATAACTACGAAGAACTGGTTGTGCAAAGAAACTAAAGTCATGGTATGTCCTTGTAATAAATATTGCGATAGTTGGTCCAATCCATCGTATTTTTTGTCTCGATTTTCATAACAGGAACTAAAAGCTTAGTTCATTTATCATTCAATCAAAGATTATTTATATAGCCCTTAATCACAAGTGTCTCAAAGGGCTGCACAAGCCACCAAAACATCCTCGGCACAGATCCCACATTAGGGCAAGAAAAAACTCAAACCAATGGGATCAATGAGAAACCTTGGAGAGGACCGCAATAGGGACATCTACAGATAAATACTGACACAAAATTAGAACTTCTCACCATGAAAACAACTGCAGATGAGACTAATATTTTTAGAAGGAAATCAACTGCAAAGAAACGTATCCTTTTCTCACAGCTGAGCGGTCGTCGTTATGTCAATCCAATACATTACCTTGCCATGTATTGGATTGACATAACTAGCTAAACTGTTCGAAAACTTGCTCAGGCATTTGTTCACAAAGTGGTGACCCTCGCCCCGTCCTGGTTTGTGAATGACTGAGCATTTCATCAATCAATCAATCAATCAATGTTTACTTATATAGCCCTAAATCACTAGTGTCTCAAAGGGCTGCACAAACCACCACGACATCCTCGGTAGGCCCACATAAGGGCAAGGAAAACTCACACCCACTGGGACGTCGGTGACAATGATGACTATGAGAACCTTGGAGAGGAGGAAAGCAATGGATGTCGAGCGGGTCTAACATGATACTGTGAAAGTTCAATCCACAATGGATCCAACACAGTCGCGAGAGTCCAGTCCAAAGCGGATCCAACACAGCAGCGAGAGTCCCGTTCACAGCGGAGCAAGCAGGAAACCATCCCAAGCGGAGGCGGATCAGCAGCGCAGAGATGTCCCCAGCCGATACACAGGCAAGCAGTACATGGCCACCGGATCGGACCGGACCCCCTCCACAAGGGAGAGTGGGACATAGAAGAAAAAGAAAAGAAACGGCAGATCAACTGGTCTAAAAAGGGAGTCTATTTAAAGGCTAGAGTATACAAATGAGTTTTAAGGTGAGACTTAAATGCTTCTACTGAGGTGGCATCTCGAACTTTTACCGGGAGGGCATTCCAGAGTACTGGAGCCCGAACGGAAAACGCTCTATAGCTCGCAGACTTTTTTTGGACTTTGGGAATCACTTATAAGCCGGAGTCCTTTAAACGCAGATTTCTTGCCGGGACATATGGTACAATACAATCGGCAAGATAGGCTGGAGCTAGACCGTGTAGTATTTTATACGTAAGTAGTAAAACCTTAAAGTCACATCTTAAGTGCACAGGAAGCCAGTGCAGGTGAGCCAGTACAGGTGTAATATGATCAAACTTTCTTGTTCTTGTCAAAAGTCTAGCAGCTGCATTTTGTACCAACTGTAATCTTTTAATGCTAGACATGGGGAGACCCGAAAATAATACGTTACAGTAGTCGAGGCGAGACGTAACAAACGCATGGATAATGATCTCGGCGTCTTTAGTGGACAAAATGGAGCGAATTTTAGCGATATTACGGAGATGAAAGAAGGCCGTTTTATTAACGCTTTTAATGTGTGGCTCAAAGGAGAGAGTTGGGTCGAAGATAATACCCAGATTCTTTACCGTGTGGCCTTGTTTAATTGTTTGGTTGTCAAATGTTAGAGGTGTATTATTAAATAGAGTTCGGTGTCTAGCAGGACCGATAATCAGCATTTCTGTTTTTTTGGCGTTGAGTTGCAAAAAGTTAGCGGACATCCATTGTTTAATTTCATTAAGACATGCCTCCAACTGACTACAATCCGACTACAATTTCATGGAAGCTGATTTTACACCCAATCACGGCACCCACCTGTTCCCAATTTTTTAAAACATGTTGCAGGCCTCCAATTCCAAATGATATAATATTTACAAAAACAATTGTTTTCCAATTTGAACGTTTAGTATCAATCAATCAACCAATGTTTATTTATATAGCCCTAAATCTCAAGTGTCTCTTAGGGCTGCACAAGCCACAACAACATCCTCCGTCCAGAGCCCACATTAGGGCAAGGAAAAACTGACAACCTAATCGTATGTCAATATGAATGACTATGAGAAACCTTGGAGAGAACCGCAGATGTGGGTGACCCCAGAGGGGAGACCGGATGCAATGGAAGTTGATTGGGTCCAGCATAATATTGTGAAAGTCCAGTCCGTAGCAGAACTAACATAATAGTGAGAGTCCAGTCCATAGTTGTCACACCGCAATCACAGGCCCTTCGTCTTGTGTCACCAGTCTGACGTCATACCTGATCCCTTGATTGTGTCCACTTGTTTCCCATTACCCTCATGTTCCATTTAAGCTCCTGCCTCCCTTTGTTCTGTGCTAGATTGTCTCGAGCTTTCGTGTCAGTCTAGCATCCAAATCCATGTCCATGTTTTTATCCATGCCTTGTCTTGTCCTACATCTACCTTCTTGGAACAAAGAACTCATGCTGTAATTTTGAATCGTCTCTTTTTTTCCTCAGAGCGACCTTTCTTATTCCTAGCCTTTTTCCAACCAATGTGGTGAGTTTTTGTATTTTTCTAAATTAGTTTTCTTCCTCAAAGATTGAGTGATTCTTTGTTAATTTTTATAGAGTATATATTTTTTTCGTTCTTCCTCCTGTTGGAGCGCTTTGTGTTATTTTTTATAGCAGATACGACACTAATTGTAGTCTGTCCTTGTGTTAGTTTATTCTTCCTATTTTTTTTGAGTGATTTTCGGTTTATCTTTTTCGGAATATCTTTTTTTGGAATAATTTCCGCTGACGTTTTTTATTAATCATTAAGTGCGTATTACTCTGGTTATGGAGGTTTAAAAGTTGTTTCAAAATAAAAGCTTTATTACAACCTCATCTCTGCATCTGAGTCCACTCCTTTTTTCCAAGTCCTGACAGCAGGAGACCATCCCGATTGTAGACGGGTTTGCAGCGCAGAGATGTGTCCAACCCATGCAAAGGCGAGCGGTCCACCCCAGGGTCCCGACTTTGGACAGCCAGCACTTCATCCATGGCCACCGGACCTGTGCCCCCCTTCCACAAGGGAGAGGGGGGTATAAAAGAAAAGAAATGGCAGATCAACTGGTCTAAAAAGGGGGTCTTTTTAAAGGCTTAAGTATACAAAAAAGTTTTAAGATGGGACTTAAATGCTTCTACCGAGATAGCATCTCTAACTGTTACCGGGAGGGCATTCCAGAGTACTGGAGCCCAAATAGAAAACGCAAGTACCGTATTTCCTTGAATTGCCGCCGGGTATATAGTATGCGCCTGCCTAGAATTACTGCCGGGTCAAACTCTTTTCGTAAAATATTTTTATTAGCGCATGTCTAGAATATCCGCCGGGTCAAACTCGTTTCGCCAAATAATTAGCATGCGCCTAGAATTCCCACCGGGTCAAACTCGTCACGTCACGAGTGACACTTCACCTGTCATCATTTTTAAAATGGAGGAGAATGATTTCAAAAAATTGAAATTGCGTAAAGGGAAGAAGATTAAGAGTTATTCAGTAAGATTTAAGCTCCAAGCTATTGAATATGCTAAATAGAACAGTACGCAGCTATGTTTTATTAATATACCGTAGCTGCGTGTGTCAAATATGAGTCATTAAATGACTCCCGCCTCCTTGTGGTAGAGGGCGCTAGTGATCCTTCTTCAGACTACTCGGCTGCAGAAGAAGTGACGGTCATTTATTTTATCCTCTCGCTTGCACTTTTAACATGGAGGATTACATATCTAAAATAAAACCGTTTTCTAAACTGGACTTTCAATCGAAGCAGGAGGTAATAAAAGGAAGATCTCCATTGAGACAAAGAGACTTTTAAAACCGAAGAAAGATAAGGAAGACTTCTATAAACAAGTTATCGATGCTTTTGATCAGAAGGAGCTGCGCATGTACTTCATTTATAAGTAAAGGTAAGACCAAAATAACGTGTTTTTTTAATTGTGAAGTGAAGTGAATTATATTTATATAGCGCTTTTCTCTAGTGACTCAAAGCGCTTTACATAGTGAAACCCAATATCTAAGTTACATTTCTAAACCAGTGTGGGTGGCACTGGGAGCAGGTGGGTAAAGTGTCTTGCCCAAGGACACAACGGCAGTGACTAGGATGGCAGAAGCGGGAATCGAACCTGCAACCCTCAAGTTGCTGACACGGCCGCTCTACCAACCGAGCTATACCGAAAATATGCTTTTCATGATGGTATCCTTACATCACACTCAAATTTATAAGCGCAGGCCTAAATTTACCACATGCCTTTGGTAAAGTTTTAAAATAATTAGAGCTCCGGCGGCAATTCAAGGAAATACGGTATCTTCTCTTTGCAGTCTTTTCAATTGAATATAAGTGGAAAAGGATTTGCAAATCATTGTATTCTGTTTTTATTTACGATTTACACAACGTCCCAACTTCATTGGGTTTTGTGTAATTTCGTCAGACCCCAGAGAACTTGCCTGTACCTGATCTTTACAGCCACGCTTATCTTTCTTGTTTTCTCATATCGTTTCCACTAAAGTGTTGGATGAATGACACACGGACATTGAAAATGGAAATGTATGCACTGAAATGCCGGTTATCATCCCACCTTACACCACCCCTCTGTAAACATACCGTGCCTAACAGGCTATGGGGATTTGACTACCCTCTATCTTATCTCCTTGACATACATATTCATGGCAGGAGCTGTAGAAGACGAATGAATAGCATATCTTCACTTCAAACACTCCTCGGCGGAATTGGTTCTATTGCTGACAGCCCAATGTTTTAACTGGTTCAGAAAAAAAAAAAATCCTGTCAAAATACTGTCAATCAACATGGCTGTCCTTGCATTGGTTTTTGCAGACATGTTGAAATTGTATTTTTTTTTTAAACTACATTGGTCAGACTATCACTCGGAAAAAAAAAAAAAAAAACTGCAGCTTCTGTCTGGCACAGGATTTAATAAGCAAGTGTGCAATGTCTGCTTTTTTGTGTTTGTTTTCAAATGCTACGTGTGTCGAAGTTTGTGTCCATGTAATGTTCTCTGCAGATATTTGCAGGTTATGACAACAGGTTAATTAAGGGGTGTCACACTCATTATAGATCGGGGGCCACATGGAGAAACATCGACTCCCAATATTAGTATTGTCGCGAAGATGTAAAGAAAAGCTGTGGCTCCGGCCAAAGTTTGCCATTTATAATGCTCATATTAATCTAGAACACATGAATGAAGGGCATACTTAGTCAACAGCCCAAAATGTCAACACTGTCATAAACATGTGATATATGGTAAAATCACGGCACGATAACTTAAAAATAAAGAGACCTTTGAACATTCTGAAATTGTATGAATCATAATGTTTTTGTTATACAATTAACTGTTGCGGTTAATAGTATATATATACTTTATTTGTCGGTATTTATATCCATCCATCCATTTTCTACCGCTTATTCCCTTTTTTGGGGTCGCGGGGTACACCCTGGACAAGTCGCCACCTCATCGCAGGGCCAACACAGATAGACAGACAACATTCACACTCACATTCAAACACTAGGTCCAATTTAGTGTTGCCAATCAACCTATCCCCAGGTGCATGTCTTTGGAAGTGGGAGGAAGCCGGAGTACCCGGAGGGAACCCACGCATTGACGGGGAGAACATGCAAACTCCACACAGAAAGATCCCGAGCCTGGATTTGAGCCCAGGATTGCAGGAACTCCGTATTGTGAGGCAGACGCACTAACCCCTCTGCCACCGTGAAGCCGGGTATTTATATTTTCTGGGTAAATTATGTGAAATTTGGTAAGGTAACGTGTGGAGTTCCCCAGGGTTCAGTCCTTGGCCCTGCACTCTTCAGCATCTACATGCTGCCGCCGGGTGACGTCATACGCAAATACGGTGTTAGCTTTCACTGTTATGCTGATGACACCCAACTCTACATGCCCCTAAAGCTGACCAACACGCCGGATTGTAGTCAGCTGGAGGCGTGTCTTAATGAAATTAAACAATGGATGTCCGCTAACTTTTTGCATCTCAACGCCAAAAAAATGGAAATGCTGATTATCGGTCCTGCTAGACACCGACCTCTATTTAATAATACAACTGTAACATTTGACAACCAAATAATTAAACAAGGCGACTCGGTAAAGAATCTGGGTATTATCTTCGACCCAACTCTCTCCTTTGAGTCACACTTTAAAAGCGTTACTAAAACCGCCTTCTTTCATCTCCCTAATATCGCTAAAATTCGCTCCATTTTGTCCACTAACGACGCGGGGATCATTATCCATGCGTTTGTTACGTCTCGTCTCGATTACTGTAACATATTTTCGGGTCTCCCCATGTCTAGCATTAAAAGATTACAGTTGGTACAAAATGCGGCTGCTAGACTTTTGACAAGAACAAGAAAGTTTGATCACATTACGCCTGTACTGGCTCACCTGCACTGGCTTCCTGTGCACTTAAGATGTGACTTTAAGGTTTTACTAATTACGTATAAAATACTACACGGTCTAGCTCCATCCTATCTTGCCGATTGTATTATACCATATGTCCCGGAAAGAAATCTGCGTTCAAAGGACTCCGGCTTATTAGTGATTCCCAAAGCCCCAAAAAAGTCTGCGGGCTATAGAGCGTTTTCCGTTCGGGCTCCAGTACTCTGGAATGCCCTCCCGGTAACAGTTCGAGATGCTACCTCAGAAGAAGCATTTAAGTCTCACCTTAAAACTAATTTGTATACGCTAGCCTTTAAATAGACCTCCTTTTTAGACCAGTTGATCTGCCGCTTATTTTATTTTTCTCCTCTGTCCCTCCCTCCCTTGTGGTGGGGGTCCGGTCCGATGGCCATGGATGAAGTACTGGCTGTTCAGAGTCGAGACCCAAGATGGACCGCTCGCCTGTGTATCGGTTGGGGACATCTCTACGATGCTGATCCGCCTCCGCTTGGGTTGGTTTCCTGTGGACGGGACTCTCGCTGCTGTCTTGGATCCGCTTTGAACTGAACTCTTGCGGCTGTGTTGGAGCCACTATGGATTGAACTTTCACAGTATCATGTTAGACCCGCTCGACATCCATTGCTTTCGGTCCCTTAGAGGGGAGGGTTGCCCACATATGAGGTCCTCTCCAAGGTTCTCATAGTCATCATTGTCACTGGCTTCCCACTGGGTGTGAGTTTTCCTTGCCCTTATGTGAGTTCTTCCGAGGATGTCGTAGTCATAGTGGTTTGTACAGTCCCTTGAGACATTTGTGATTAAGGGCTATATAAATAAACATTGATTGATTGATTGAGTCATCGGTCAACTCATTGCTGTTAATTTACAATCTATCAAGATAAAACAATTATGTCAAAATCAAATGACAGTATGTTATTCATGAAGTTTGATCATTTTCCTCGACTGGTGCACGAAAATCATGTGGTTTAATTTGTACATTTGTCGCATCATCTAAAAGATACGACTGATTGCTATTGCGACATCTAGTGGACACATTAAGAACAGCTGTTTCTTTAATTAAAACATTTCAGGTTAATTTTCATACTTAGCAAACTCATATCGCGAGATAAAACCTGTTCAGGGGCCTGATCCGGCCCTCGGGTCCTACGTTTGACACCCCTGAGTTATTTAGAACATCAGGGAAGAACATTTTCCAGACACCAGCCATGAATATAAATAATAATTGTAAATATTAGTATTGTAGCAAAGATGTAAAGAAAAGCTGTCGCTCCGGCCAAAGTTTGCCATTTATGATGATCATATTAATCTAGAACACATGAATTAAGTGCATACTTAGTCAACAGCGCAAAATGTCAACAATGCCAAAACTGTCATAAACATATGCTATATAGTGAAACCACACTAAACACCAATGACAAACACATTTCGGGATAAGAATTCCACCGCAACACATCATAAACACAACAGAACAAATTTCCAGAATTCCATGGGTCACCAAAGAGACGTTACTGTATATTTCATACTTGCCAACCCTCCCGGATTTTCCGGGAGACTCCCGAAATTCAGCGCCTCTCCCAAAAACCTCCCGGAAGAAATTTTCTCCCAAAAATCTCCTGAAATTCGGCGGAGCTGGAGGCCACGCCCCCTCCAGCTCCATGCGGACGTGAGTGGGGACAACCTGTTTTCACGTCCGCTTTCCCACTATATAAACAGCTTGCCTGCCCAATCACGTTACAACATCCACGGATTTTAATAAAAAAACTGCACACACAAGGAGACGAAGCAGAAGAACGAGGAAGTTACAGCCAATCCAATAATCCAATCCAATTTTTTTATATAGCACATTTAAACAACAATAACGGTTCCAAAGTGCTGCACAGCCATGTTAAAAACAATATTAAAAAAAAAACAATATTTTGCTCCACCAATGACTGAATAAAAACAAAAAATAAATAAATATAAAACCAATATAAAAACAAATATGATTAACAACAATTTTAAAGGGTAAAATCAATTAAAACAGTAAAATAGAAATCAAAGTGTATAAAAAACACAGAGGACCACACAACTCACGTAGTGTTAAAAGCCAAAGAATAAAAGTGGGTCTTAAGACGAGACTTAAAACACTCCACTGTGGAAGCAGTTTGAACATGGAGGGGCAGAGTGTTCCAGAGCTTAGGGCCTGGAACAGAGACAGAGAAGGCCCTGTCTCCCCTGGTTTTAAGTCTGGTCTTGGGCACCACGAGCTGGAACTGGCTCTCGGACCTCAGAGTGTAAATTTGGATGAGGTCCGAGATATACTGAGGTGCCAGTCCATGTAAAGATTTAAAAACAAACAGCAATGTTTTAAAATCAATTCTAAAATGAACAGGGAGCCAGTGCAAACTCTGAAGAATTGGGGTTATATGCTGGCGTTTCCTGGCCCCTGTTAAAAGTCGTGCTGGCGTGTTCTGGACTAACTGCAACCGGGAGAGAGCTTTTTGGCTAATGCCAGCATAAAGTGCATTGCAGTAATCCAGGCCACTTGAAATAAAATCATGCACGGCTTGTTCAAAAAGGTTAAAAGATAAAAACGGTTTAACCTTTACTAAAAGACGAAGGTGATAAAAACACGATTTTAAAACGCCATTGACTTGTTTGTCTTGTTTAAAATGGCTGTCTATAGTGACGCCAAGGCTGGTGACTTTGGGACTCACATCATTTTGCAATGGTCCCAAGTCAGTTAGGGCCGGGCCAAAAACAAAAATTTCCGTTTTTCCCCTCATTCATTATTAAAAAATTCTGCGGTAAGCAAGCCTTGACGTCGCATTGACAGTTAAGAAGGGCCGTCTGTAATAGAGTGATTCTATGTTGTCTGTCGCCATCTCCTGGTGAATGTTGACTATAGCGTTATGGGGTTGCTTTTTGATTGGCCGACAATTTATGTGGTGTTGCGCACCTGACGGCAAGTGACTCTCGCCAGTACGCAAATGGCAGAACAAAGTTTACTCAAATAGTGAAAGGTAAGTGTTGTTGTTTTTTTTAGTAACCAGTAAGCACAGTACAGTTTGTAGAACAACTGTGTTTTTATTATTGTGCATTTGATAGGTGCCATTTGAAATTCAACAATCTTTTTTATATATATACATATATATATATATATATGAATTACTCAAGTTGGTGAATTATACTCTTCCCTTCTTAACCATGCCCCCCGCCCCCAACCACACCCCAAACCACACCTCTGCCCCACCCCCGACCATGCCCCCCCCCCCCATATCCCGATATCGGAGGTCTTAAGGTTAACAAGTATGGTGTATTTGCCGCATTTGTTGACAATTGGTCCAAAAATTTACAAAATTTACTAATAAAGTACTGCGATACTAATAGAATAGAATAAATCTTTATCGCCATTATACAACAAAAACTAATTTAGTGCAAATTCATAACACATAAAAACATAAGTACATAGATAAATATATAAAAATACATAAAAATACCAAGCACTCAGCTCACATGCAAATTCATTATTGTCTTGTGTTCAGCAACACTATTGCTCTCGGGTAAAAAGTCTTCTTAAATCTGTTTGTCTGGCATTGTATTGTCCTGTATCTCCTGCCCGAGGGCAGCAGTTCAAAAAGTTTATGTCCAGGGTTAGATGGGTCCCTTATGATGTTTTGGGGCCTTTTTGAGGCACCTGGCACTGTACAGTTCATCTCGGGAGGGGAGAGTGCAGCCACTGATCTTCATGGCAGTTTTTATGACCCTCTGAAGTGCATTTCTCTCTACCGTCGTGCAGCTGGCATAATGAATTCAAAATGGTACAATACTGCCTTTGAAAAATACCGGTATCTTATTTTTCCGTACAAAACGGAGGGGCATGTGGCAAATAAAGCGCAGTATGAAGGTATTTTGGCTTCAAAACCATAAAGATGACAGTTTAAACATGCCTCGCCAAAGGTGGGAGGATTAAAGTGTTACCACCTTTGCTTTCAATTTATTTAAACGATTAAATAACAAGCAGTCAGATTGACAGGTAATAAAGTTAAAGAGCTCCTCTGTTGTACCCATACTGTCAAACTTGGACTTGAATTGTTTTTCCGAGGCAAAGGAAAGTTGGAGTGACTACTCTTTCATTTAGTAAAGAACTGTTTTACTCACCTTCCGTCTGCATCCTTGGTGTTGTGTTTTAGTGTTTTCCTGCCTTCTCCTTTGTCTGCACCTGTGTATTTAGTGATCCGTCTATGGCCAGGGGCCGACCTTGTGGCACACCTGCTCGCAATTAGCCTGCCAGTATTTAGTCTCATCACTGTCAGCTTGGCCTTGCCGGTTATTGTATCCTGAACTCCTGTCTTGCATGCTTCTGCTTCTTCTGGTACATTGTCGCTACTTAAGCCTGAATTCCTTAACCTCTTATGTGTTTATTTCCTACCCCCCCTGAGGTAAAAATTATTATTTTGTTGGACTCTTGCCCTGCTAAGTGCGCCCTGGCCTTTTCTCCTGCCGATCTCTGAGGAACTATTTTGTCCAGGTTACATGGTGTGCGCTTCTGCCCCATCACCCTTAGTTATCCCTTTTTGTCGAATTAAACTTCATTTTTGTAATTCCACCTTGTCTTCCGTCTCTGCATCCTGGGGTCACCCCGCCTTTAAATTGAATAGAAACAGAATATGACATAACTGCATTTTTTGCAGTGCCCACATAGTTGACTTCTTTACGACTTTAAAAAAACAGGTGTTGATAAAAAAAAAAAAACTTCCCTGCTCTGGTGTTCAACCAAGCTAATATAAATGCTAAATATAATGTGTTTTTTCAACATCAATTTTTCCACAAATTACATACAGTATCGATAAGAGTAGCCGAAAAATACCGGTGTAGATAAGTAATATCGATAAGGGTGTCTTGTCGATACATTCTTCACGATATACAAAACCCCAAACCAGTTAAGTCGGCACCTTGTGTAAATGGTAAATAAAAACAGAATACTATCATTTGCAAATCCTTTTCAACCTATATTTAATTGAATAGACTGTAAAGACAAAATACTTAACTTTCAAACTGGAAAATTGTGTTATTTTTTGCAACTATTAGCAGATTTGGAATTTGATGACTGCAACATGTTTTACAAAAGCTGGCACAAGTGGCAAAAAAGACTAAGAAAGTTGAGGAATGCTCATCAAACACTTATTTGGAACATCCCACAGGTGAACAGACTAATTAGGAACAGGTGGGTGCCATTATTGGGTGCAAAAGCAGCTTCCATGGAATGATCAGTCATTCACAAACAAGGACGGGGCGAGGGTCACCACATTGTGAACAAATGCCTGAGCAAATTGTTTAAGAACAACATTTCTCAACCGTCTATTAGAAGGAATTTAGGGATTCCACCATCTACGGTCCGTAATACCATCAAAAAGTTCAGAGATTCTGGAGAAATCACTGCACGCAAGCAGCGAGGCTGAAAATCAACATTGGATGCCCGTGACCTTGGATCCCTGAGGCGGTACTATATCAAAAACCGACATCAGTGGATAAATGGCTGAAGAACACTTCAGAAATCCCCTGTCAGTAACTACAGTTTGTCGCAAGTGCAAGTTAAAACTCTACTATGCAATTTGAAAGCCCTTTATCAACAACACCCAGAAACGGCGTCAGCTTCGCTGGGCCAGAGCTCATCTAAGATAGACGGATGCAAAGGTAAAAAGTGTTCTGTGGTCTGACAAGTCCACATTTGAGTTTGTTTTTGGAAACTGTGGACGTCGTGTCCTCCGGAACAAAGAGGAAAAAAAACATCCAGATTGTCATAGGAACAAAGTGGAAAAGCCAGCATCTGTGATGGTATGGGGGTGTATTAGTGCCCAAGGCATGGGTAACTTACACATCTGTGAAGGCACCATTAATGCTGAAAGGTACATACAGGTTTTGGAGCAACACATGTCGCCATCCAAGCAACGTTTCATGGACGCCCCTGCTTATTTCAGCAAGACTGTGACGTTCGCTAAGCAAGGTGGCTAAAGGTGCTTCTTTTAAGATGCAGTTCAGGCACGGACACAGCGTGAAGGTAAGAAAGGTAGATTTATCTACTAAAAACACGCTAAGAACAAAAATACTGGTGCTAGGTAGATAAGACAAACCAAAAACGCTACCAAGGAGGCTAGGGAACTAAACACAGGGATAGCGTGGAAGCTAATCGGTATAAAACAGGATTACCAGAGTCAGAAGATAGCGATCGTCACTGTTGTGGGAAACAAGGCTAGGATCAGACAGCGAGTAATAGAAAATGCAGGCTTAAATAAGGATGGTAATCGACAAGCAGGTGAGAGTCCAGAAACAAGGAACACGTGAAACAAATATGCAACCATGGCAACAGAAACCAATCAGGAAGTGCACAAACAAACTCAAAAATCTAAACAACGAACAATCCGAGCAGCGGATCGCAACAAAGACAATGCCAAGCCACATGTTACAACAGCATGGCTTCATAGTAAAAGAGTGTGGGTACTAGACTGGCCTGCCTGTAGTCCAGACCTGTCTCCCATTGCAAATGCGTGGCGCAATATAAAGCGTAAAATACCACAGCAGAGACCCAGACTGTTGAAGCAAGAACGAGAAAGGATTCCACCTGGAAAGCTTTAGAAATCGATCTCCTCGGTTCCAAACGTTTACTGAGTGTTGTTAAAAGGAAAGGCCATGTCAATCAATCAATCAATGTTTATTTATATAGCCCCAAATCACAAATGTCTCAAAGGACTGCACAAATCATTACGACTACAACATCCTCGGAAGAACCCACAAAAGGGCAAGGAAAACTCACACCCAGTGGGCAGAGAGAATTCACATCCAGTGGGACGCCAGTGACAATGCTGACTATGAGAAACCTTGGAGAGGACCTCAGATGTGGGCAACCCCCCCTCTCTAGGGGACCGAAAGCAATGGATGTCGAGCGGGTCTAGCATGATACTGTGAAAGTTCAATCCATAGTGGCTCCAACACAGCCGCGAGAGTTCAGTTCAAGCGGATCCAAGACAGCAGCGAGAGTCCCGTCCACAGGAAACCATCTCAAGCGGATCAACAGCGTAGAGATGTCCCCAACCGATACAGGCGAGCGGTCCATCCTGGGTCCCGACGAGCGGTCCATCCTGGGTCTCGACTATGGACAGCCAGTACTTCATCCATGGTCATCGGACCGGACCCCCTCCACAAGGGAGGGGGGGGACATAGCAGAAAGAAAAGAAGCGGCAGATCAACTGGTCTAAAAAGGAGGTCTATTTAAAAGGCTAGAGTATACAGATGAGTTTTAAGGTGAGACTTAAATGCTTCTACTGAGGTAGCATCTCGAACTGTTACCGGGAGGGCATTCCAGAGTACTGGAGCCCGAACGGAAAACGCTCTATAGCCCGCAGACTTTTTTTGGGCTCTAGGAATCACTAATAAGCCGGAGTCTTTTGAACGCAGATTTCTTGCCGGGACATACGGTACAATACAATCGGCAAGATAGGCTGGAGCTAGACCCTGTAGTATTTTATACGTAAGTAGTAAAACCTTAAAGTCACAACTTAAGTGCACAGGAAGCCAGTGCAGGTGAGCCAGTACAGGCGTAATATGATCAAACTTTCTTGTTCTTGGCAAAAGTCTAGCAGCCGCATTTTGTACCAACTGTAATCTTTTAATGCTAGACATGGGGAGACCCGAAAATAATACGTTACAGTAATCGAGGCGAGACGTAACAAACGCATGGATAATGATCTCGGCGTCTTTAGTGGACAAAATGGAGCGAATTTTAGCGATATTACGGAGATGAAAGAAGGCCGTTTTAGTAACGCTTTTAATGTGTGACTCAAAGGAGAGAGTTGGGTCGAAGATAATACCCAGATTTTTTACAGAGTCACCTTGTTTTATTATTTGGTTGTCAAATGTTAAAGTTGTATTATTAAATAGAGGTCGGTGTCTAGCAGGACCGATAATCAGCATTTCCGTTTTTTTGGCATTAAGTTGCAAAAAGTTAGCGGACATCCATTGTTTAATTTCATTAAGACACGCTTCCAACTGACTACAGTCCGGCGTGTTGGTCAGTGGTAAAAATGCCGCTCTGACAACTTTTTTGCAATGTGTTGCTGCCTTTACATTCAAAGTCAACGATTATTTGCAAAAAAAAAAAAAAATAGTTTCTCATTTCGAACATTAAATATCTTGTCTTTGCAGTCTATTCAATTGATTATAAGTTGAAAAAGATTTGCAAATAATTGTATTCTGTTTTTATTTACGATTTACACAAGGTGCTGACTTCACTGGTTTTGGTTATTTGTAGTAATAAGTAACCATATTTTCTGCATAGAAACATAATTCCCTCGAAAGCACACACGCATTTAAGCACACTTGACAAATACACGAAACCGCCTGTTGTGCATTAGCAAATTATGTTGAGAATTCAGATAATGTTGCCATCTTCAATATATAAATAAACCAATTAAAGTGACATGCTGGCTTAGTTTGGGGGATTTAGCTAAATGTAATCACACTTGATATCAACGACTCGTGCTCATCAATAATAAGTACGACGCACAAGAGGTGAGATCAGGCTCTTGTGGCCCACACGATATATTACTCAGACAGATGAGGGGGGTCAGCTCAGGACTCTCGGCCAAAACCGTGGCACACTGTGGGCCGGCCCCCTCATTATAGCTGGTCACCGTGGGTTTCCATGCACGCACTTGTAATTAAAGTAGATACATTGGTGCAAATCTCTCATTATGGAGACTAGCCTCCTATGAGAAAACAGCATAGAGGAAATTCTATTAAACGTTTTAATGGGAATGATTCATCATGCCCATGGTATACATTATGTGACTTTCACGTTTTGTGCGGGCTGTTTTATATTCTACGTGTACTTCATGGTTTGCGGTTCTGCTTGCGGCATCGATGCAACATTGAATTGGAAAGACATTCTAGAACAGGGGTCTCAGACATGCGCCCCGCGGGCCAATTGCGGCCCGCGAGACGTTATTTTGCGGCCCCCACCTTAATAGGTTGCAGATTTGCAGGCCTCGGCTAAAATGCCGTTACCATGCATGATCGTGATAGGGTGACAGAACTGTCATCTCCGTCATCAGCCATAATGCTATCATATCATATCCCGACATATACGTCAACATATATGTCGTGCAACCTGACTCCTTGCTTAAGTTGGACTTTCACTGAGATCAGTTTTGGTCATAGATTTTGTGTTTTATACGTTTCTTGTGTGTATTTTGTCGGTCTACACCAGGGGTAGGGAACCTATGGCTGGCGAGCCAGATGTGGCTCTTTTGATGACTCTATCTGGCTCTCAGATAAATCTGAGCTGACACTGCTTAACACAATAAGTATTGAATAATTCCACTTGTACTCAAAGTGTTAAAATTAATGTTCAACATATAAAACATACTCATGCATTTGTATCCATCCATCCTTTTTCTACCGCACCTGTTCAAGAAGTTGCATAAAGGGTAAGGAGGGATTTACTTATTATTGGTTAGTTTAGGGCTTGCCCTCCTGGGGGTTCTTCAGACCACAAGCACCGACATGAGAGCCTGTTTCAGGGTTACAATATTTTTGTTTTATTTTTCAATAAGTCTCTCAGTTGCTTTCCAGCAATTGTCTTTTTCTCTTTCGTTCTCGCTCGCACTCTGGCTCCAGCTCCAACCCCGTCCCTCCACCTGGATGCTGCTTATAAACAGAGTGACAGGTGACTAGATAACAAGGCCCAGGTTGGCCTCTACGCACCTGTCGCTGATTTCGAGGCCGGTCGTGGCAACACCCCGCTTCGCTGCAGGCCCGCAGGCCACGCCCCATCCACAGTTAGCTTCAGAATATCAATGTTATTACAAAAAATAAGAGACCTATTATTCTCTAAAAATTTTGGTCTTACTTAAAAATGCAGGTGTTTAGTTGTGTTCAGTGTTAAAAAATATATATTATATGGCTCTTACGGAAATACATTTAAAAATATTTGGCTTCTTGGCTCTCTCAGCCAAAAAGGTTCCCGACCCCTGGTTTACACGTTTGCAAATATTGATGCAAAACAGCGTTCCGCAGAACAGTTTCAGTCTTGATAAATCACGCGGTGCGTGCTAATTGATTATATTCGCATTTTCTCCTCCTGATATAGCGGGTGGTCTGGTCATCAGCATATATTCTAATGAAGACAATCAATGACAGATGGATCGCGCTCCTTATTCATCTCACTTTAGAGACACAATCCTCTCGTTTTGCCTCAGCTTTGAACACGTTTGCATGTGTTAATACATGCAAACTTTAAGTAGATCAGGCCCTTGGAAGAGTATCTTTAATGTCCACTTCTTAATCAATCACACCTTCCCATACATAAAAGCTTCTGCTTCTTGTGTCGTTCTGCTCGTGTGTGTCTGTTTGTAGCCAATATTTTTCCCTCTCGCCCGGGAGTCATTATTTAAAAAAAATGATTGAACATACTAAAAGAAAATCAATATCTTAGTATGTTTTTTGTTTGAGGACAAACATGACACAAACCTTCCCAATTGTTAGAAAAGCCCACAGTTTAATATGTTTGTGTGTATGCTTCACTGATGAGAGTATTTGGTGAACATTGTTTTGTCCAACTAATTTCGGCAGTTATTGAACTCACTATAGTGCGGACGGTGACGCAACAGTTTGTTTACATGTAATATCTTCCACTCCTTCTTTGTCTCATTTTGTCCACCAAACATTTTATGCTGTGCGTGAACGCACAATCAATCAATCAATCAATGTTTATTTATACAGCCCCAAATCACAAATGTCTCAAAGGACTGCACAAATCATTACGACTACAACATCCTCGGAAGAACCCACAAAAGGGCAAGGAAAACTCACACAGGGAGAATTCACATCCAGTGGGACGCCAGTGACAATGCTGACTATGAGAAACCTTGGAGAGGACCTCAGATGTCTAGGGGACCGAAAGCAATGGATGTCGAGCGGGTCTAACATGATACTGTGAAAGTTCAATCCATAGTGGCTCCAACACAGCCGCGAGAGTTCAGTTAAAGCGGATCCAAGACAGTAGCGAGAGTCCCGTCCACAGGAGACCATCTCAAGCGGAGGCGGATCAGCAGCGTAGAGATGTCCCCAATCGATACAGGCGAGCGGTCCATCCTGGGTCCCGACGAGCGGTCCATCCTGGGTCTCGACTCTGGACATCCATGGTCATCGGACCGGACCCCCTCCACAAGTGTGCGCTTTGTTGATGTTATTGACTTGTTGGAGTGCTGTTTAGCCATATTTGGTCAGTGCATGGCTGCAAGCTAATAAATGCTAATATGCTATTTAGGCTAGCTGTATGTACATATTGCATCATTATGCCTCATTTTTTGCTATATTTGAGTGAAGTGAAGTGAAAAGAATTATATTTATATAGCGCTTTTCTCTTGTGACTCAAAGCGCTTTAGATATCTAAGTTACATTTAAACCTGTGTGGGTGGCATTGGGAGCAGGTGGGGAAAGTGTCTTGCCCAAGGACACAACGGCAGTGACTAGGATGGCGGAAGCGGGAATCGAACCTGCAACCCTCAAGTTGCTGGCACGGCCACTCTACCAACCGAGCCATGCCGCCACATTTGAGCTGATTTAATATTTGTATGTGGGGGCGTGGCCCGCGGACCTGCAGCGAAGCGGGGTGTGCCAGGACTAGCTTCGAGATCAGCGACAGGTGCGTAGATGAGCCAGCTGAGAGTGTTTGTCTGATCACCTGTCGCTCCGTTAAAGGCAGCAGTCGGGAAGGAGAGGGGGAGTTGTTGATGGTGGAACACGAACACGAGCACGAATGAGGGTAACACCGAGACGGACAGAACTGGCAAGACCTGATAACGGAAAAGGACAAGAAGAGACTATTGTAAAATAAATCATTGTTCTTAACCGAGGCTGTCATGTCCGTCCTTGGTGGTCCAAAGAACCCGGAGGAGCAAGACCTCCATACTTTACCTTTTATCCTCTTTGTATATCATTTAGTTTTGCATGACTCATGACACATTATCTGTATGTAATGTTGGCCGCGTTTCAGATAGTTGTTTGTGTGCAATGTTGTTCCAGACCACAGCAAACAAGATTGTAATACATCTATTAAAAGAAGACAGCCTGCAGTTTTATTTTACTTGGACACACACATCTATACCTTTGTCTATTAAAAGCCAGTCATTTCCAGGAGTTATCTCACCTTCTGAGTAGCCTCTGATTTACTAATGTTTTCTAATGTTGTAAAATGTGTAAAATAAATATTACATTTCAACATTTCTGACAACGAAAATTTGCTTCAGCCTGTGACACATAGTCATTTTGATAGTCGGCTAATATAGCAAATATAGACACTTACATCATGTGTTGTCTTCATTATAACACTTACATACAGCTTTTTATTTTTTGCGACTCCTGTCAGATTAAATTTTTGTATTTTTGGTCCAATATGGCTTTTTCAAAATTTTTGTTAGCCAACCCCTGCTCCAGTCCTCCAGTGATAATGTTACCTGGAAGAACTTGTGTTTATTTTCCACCATGGCGGTTGCAAGTTGTATCTTACAAGAAGCTTCAAATTGTAGATTGATTACATGTTTGAGCTGATGTTCTGGCAGGACATGCGCCCTCCTGGAACCAACAAGTAAATAACATCAACAAGGCGCACCTTTGTGTGTTCACGCACAGCATAAAACATTTGGTGGACACAATTATAAAAAGAAGGAGTGGAAGATTTTACATGTTTGCCATCTCCACTTATTAGACAACTTTTTGTTATTTGTTATACTCACCAAATATGTCTGATTAGCACTCCAACAAGTAGAATACCATCAACAAAGCACACCTTTGTGCGTTCACGCACAACATAAAACGTTTGGTGGACAAAATTAGACAAAGAATGCACATGTTTGACATCTCCGCTTATTAGTCAACTTTTTGTCCTATGTTTTACTCACCTAACATGCCTGGTTAGCACTCCAACAAGTCAATAACATCAACAAAGCACACCTTTGTGCATTCACGCACATCATAAAACGTTTGGTGGAGAAAATGAGACAAAGAAGTAGTGGAAGATTTTGCATGTTTGTCATCTCCACTTATTAGTCAACTTTTTGTTCTTTGTTATACTCACCAAATATGCCTGATTAGCACTCCAACAAGTCAATAACATCAACAAAGCACACTTTTGTGGGTTCACGCATAGCATAAAACGTTTGGCGGACAAAATGAGACAAAGAAGGAGTGGAAGATTTTGCATGTTTTTCATCTCCACTTATTAATGAACTTTTTGTTCTTTGTTATACTGACCAAATATGCCTGATTAGCACTCCTGCAAGTCAATACCATCAACAAAGCGCACCTTTGTGGGTTCAAGCACAGCATAAAACATTTGGTGGACAAAATAAGACACAGAAGGAGTGGAAGATTTTACATGTTTGTCATCTCCACTTATTGGTCAACTTTTTATTCTTTGTTATACTCACCAAATATGCCTGACTAGCACTCCAACAAGTAAATAACATCAACAAAGCACACCGTTGTGGGTTCAAGCACAGCATTAAATGTTTGGTGGACAAAATTAGACAAAGAAGGAGTGGAAGATTTTACATGTTTGCCATCTCCACTCATTAGTCAACCTTTTGTTATTTGTTATACTCACCAAATATGCCTGATTAGCATTCCAACATGTCAATAACATCAACAAAGCACACCTTTGTGGGTTCAAGCACAGCATTAAATGTTTGTTGGACAAAATGAGACAAAGAAGGAGTGGAAGATTTTACGTGTTTGCCATCTCCACTTATTAGTCAACTTTTTGTTCTTTGTAATACTCACCAAATATGCCTGATTAGCATTCCAACAAGTCAATAACATCAAGAAAGCGCACCTTTGTGCGTTCACGCACAGCATGAAACGTTTGGTGGACAAAATGAGACAAAGAAGGAGTAGAAGATTTTACATGTTTGCCATCTCCACTTATTAGTCAACTTTTGTTCTTTGTTATACTCACCAAATATGCCTGATTAGCACTCCAACAAGTCAATAACATTAACAAAGCACACCTTTGTGGGTTCACGCACAGCATAAAAAGTTTGGTGGACAAAATAAGACAAGGAAGGAATGGAACATTTTACATGTTTGCCATCTCCACTTATTAGTCAACGTTTATTCTTTGTTATACTCAAAAAGTATGCCTGATTAGCACTCCAACAAGTCAATAACATCAACAAAGTGCACCTTTGTGCGTTCGCGCACAGCATAAAACGTTTGGTGGACAAATTGAGACAAAGAAGAAGTGGAAGATTTTACATGTTTGCCATCTCCACTTATTAGTCAACTTTTTGTCCTATGTTTTACTCACCAAATATGCCTGATTAGCACTCCAACAAGTAAATAACATCAACAAAGCACACCTTTGTGTGTTCATGCACATCATAAAATGTTTGGTGGACAAAATAAGACAAAGAAGGAGTGGAAGATTTTGCATGTTTGTCATCTCCACTTATTAGTCACCTTTTTGTTCTTTGGTATACTCACCAAATATGCCTGATTAGCATTCCAACAAGTCAATAACATCAACAAAGCACACTTTTGTGGGTTCACGCACAGCATAAAACGTTTGGCGGACAAAATGAGACAAAGAAGGAGTGGAAGATTTTACATGTTTGCCATCTCCACTTATTAGTCAACTTTTTGTTCTTTGTTATACTGACCAAATATGCCTGATTAGCACTCCAACAAGTCAATAAAATCAACAAAGTGCACCTTTGTGCGTTCACGCACAGCATAAAATGTTTGGTGGACAAATTGAGACAAAGAAGAAGTGGAAGATTTTACATGTTTGCCATCTCCACTTATTAGTCAACTTTATGTTCTTTGTTATACTCACCAAATATGCCTGATTAGCACTCCAAAAAGTCAAAAACATCAACAAAGTGCACCTTTGTGGGTTCAAGCACAGCATTAAACGTTTGGTGGACAAAATTAGACAAAGAAGGAGTGGAAGATTTTACATGTTTGCCATCTCCACTTATTAGTCACCTTTTTTTCTTTGTTATACTCACCAAATATGCCTGATTAGCATTCCAACAAGTCAAAAACATCAACAAAGCGCACCTTTGTGCGTTCACGCACAGCATAAAATGTTTGGCGGACAAAATGAGACGAAGAAGGAGTGGAAGATTTTACATGTTTGCCATCTCCACTTATTAGTCAACTTTATGTTCTTTGTTATACTAACCAAATATGCCTGATTAGCACTCCTACAAGTCAATAACATCAACAAAGCGCACCTTTGTGGGTTCACGCACAGCATAAAACATTTGGTGGACAAAATAAGACAAAGAAGGAGTGGAAGATTTTACATGTCTGCCATCTCCACTTATTAGTCACCTTTTTGTTCTTTGTTATACTCACCAAATATGCCTGATTAGTATTCCAACAAGTCAATAACATCAACAGAGCACACCTTTGTGCGTTCACGCACAGCATAAAACGTTTGGTGGAGAAAATGAGACAAAGAAGTAGTGGAAGATTTTGCATGTTTGCCATCTCCTCTTATTAGTCACCTTTTTGTTCTTTGTTATACTGACCAAATATGCCTGATTAGCACTCCAACAAGTCAATAACATCAACAAAGCACCCTTTTGTGGGTTCACGCACAGCATAAAACGTTTGGCGGACACCATGAGACAAAGAAGGAGTCGAAGATTTTACATGTTTGCCATCTCCTCTTATTAGTCACCTTTTTGTTCTTTGTTATACTCACCAAATATGCCTGATTAGCATTCCAACAAGTCAAAAACATCAACATAGCGCACCTTTCTGCGTTCACGCACAGCATTAAACTTTTGGTGGACAAAATGAGACAAAGAAGGAGTGTAAGATTTTACATGTTTGCCATCGCCACTTATTAGTCAACTTTATGTTCTTTGTTATAGTAACCAAATATGCCTGATTAGCACTCCAAGAAGTCAATAACATCAACCAAGCGCACCTTTGTGCGTTCACGCACAGCATTAAACGTTTGGTGGACAAAATAAGACAAGGAAGGAGTGGAATATTTTAAATGTTTGACATCTCCACTTATTGGTCAACTTTTTGTACTTTGTAATACTCACCAAATATAACAGATTAGCACTCCACAAGTCAATAACATCAACAAAGCACACTTTTGTGGGTTCACGCACAGCATAAAATGTTTGGTGGACAAAATGAGACAAAGAAGGAGTGGAAGAATTTACATGTTTGCCATCTCCACTTATTAGTCAACGTTATGTTCTTTGTAATACTCACCACATATAACTGATTAACACTCCAACAAGTCAATAACATCAACAAAGCACACTTTTGTGGGTTCACACACAGCATAAAACGTTTGGCGGACAAAATGAGACAAAGAAGGAGTGGAAGATTTTGCATGTTTTTCATCTCCACTTATTAATGAACTTTTTGTTCTTTGTTATACTGACCAAATATGCCTGATTAGCACTCCAACAAGTCAATAACATCAACAAAGCACACTTTTGTGGTTTCACACACAGCATAAAACATTTGGTGGACAAAATGAGACAAAGAAGGAGTGGAAGATTTTACATGTTTGTCATCTCCACTTATTGGTCAACTTTTTATTTTTTGTTATACTCACCAAATATGCCTGACTAGCACTCCAACAAGTAAATAACATCAACAAAGCACACCGTTGTGGGTTCAAGCACAGCATTAAATGTTTGGTGGACAAAATGAGACAAAGAAGGAGTGGAAGATTTTACGTGTTTGCCATTTCCACTTATTAGTCAACTTTTTGTTCTTTGTAATACTAACCAAGTATGCCTGATTAGCACTCCAAGAAGTCAACAACATCAACAAAGCGCACCTTTGTGGGTTCACGCACTGCATAAAACGTTTGGTGGACAAAATGAGACAAGGAAGAAGCAGAAAATTATACATGTTTGCCATCTCCACTTATCAGTCAACTTTTTCTTCTATGTTATACTGATCAAATAAGCTCGATTAGCACTCCAACAAGTCAATAACATCAACAAAGCACACCTTTGTGCATTCACGCACAGCATAAAACGTTTAGTGGACAAAATGAGACAAGGACGAAGTGGAACATTTTACTTATTAGTCAACTATTTGTTCTTTGTTATATTTCCCAATAGGAGGGTACGTTCTTTTTGGGACGTGCAAAAAAAAAAAAAGTAAACCATGGAAAGTGAAAATGAACATAATACAATATTGCTTGTATGCCGACAAGTCATTTCTTACTGGAAGTGAAAACCAATCTAACATTGCTTTTTTACAGCAAGCGCACTATCTGAGTACACGAGGGGCCTAAATATTCCTGCAAAAAGCTGATACCAGCAAAAAAAAATATATCCAACAATGCAGTGGAATAGATCCCTATACTTGATATGAAAAAATAGGATTTGTCGAGCGATATCATGGATTATTCCTCGGTGGAGACAAACTCTCTGGTGCCCAGACATCATTCTACACCACAAAACAAATGAAAAATTGGAAAAGCAACTTCTTTGTGTGTGGCTCCAAGAAATTGGCATCAAGACTCTCCTGGATAAATGTGCATCGTTTTTTTAAAGAAATTAAAGGGAAAGGTTGCATTTCATGATTTAACCTTGAGTCATGGCATTTTGGTTTTGTTGAGTTTTTTATCAAAATAAGACTATAAATGTCAATCAATCAATCAATCAATCAATCAATCAATGTTTACTTATATAGCCCTAAATCACTAGTGTCTCAAAGGGCTGCACAAACCACTACGACATCCTCGGTAGGCCCACATAAGGGCAAGGAAAACTCACACCCAGTGGGACGTCGGTGACAATGATGACTATGAAAACCTTGGAGAGGAGGAAAGCAATGGATGTCGAGCGGGTCCAACATGATACTGAGAAAGTTCAATCCATAATGGATCCAACACAGTCGCGAGAGTCCAGTCCAAAGCGGATCCACCACAGCAGCGAGAGTCCCGTTCACAGCGGAGCCAGCAGGAAACCATCCCAAGCGGAGGCGGATCAGCAGCGCAGAGATATCCCCAGCCGATACACAGGCAAGCAGTGCATGGCCACCGGATCGGACCGGACCCCCTCCACAAGGGAGAGTGGGACATAGAAGAAAAAGAAAAGAAACGGCAGATCAACTGGTCTAAAAAAGGGAGTCTATTTAAAGGCTAGAGTATACAAATGAGTTTTAAGGTGAGACTTAAATGCTTCTACTGAGGTAGCATCTCGAACTGTTACCGGGAGGTTATTCCAGAGTACTGGAGCTATCAATTATAGTCTGGTGTCATGGTGTAGGTGCTGAAAGCTTCATTTTTGATTGTTGTCTTTGGTAAAAGATGACATTTTTTACGTTTTGCTCGGATTTGATTTCTTTTATTTAGACTCGCAGAGTTAGTGCCTTATGGAACATTCGTAGAAAAATGGTTTGTCTCAATAAGTACAAATAATAACATAATGATACTTCAATGAGAAACACAGAGCGTTAAAAGTATATCAAGCAAAAGTTTTACGCAGTGGTCACTACAAACTAATGTTGTCCCAATACCAGTAATTTGGTATACCAAAATGTATTTCGATGCTTTTCAGTACATGTTGATGATTTTCTAAATAAAGAGGACCACAACAAATGTCATTATTTACTTTATTTTAACAAAAAAAATCTTAGGATACATTAAACATATGTTTCTTTCGCAATTTTGTCCTTAAAGGGGAACATTATCACAATTTCAAAAGGGTTAAAAACAATAAAAATCAGTTCCCAGGGGCTTGTTGTATTTTTTGAAGTTTTTTTCAAAATGTTACCGGTCCCGGAATATCCCTAAAAAAAGCTTTAAAAGTGTCCTTTTTTTGCTCTCTGCCGAAGACACTGTCCATTTCCCTGTGACGTCATACAGTGCTGCCAATGTAAACAAACAATGGCGAATACCACAGCAAGATATAGCGACATTAGCTTGGATTCAGACTCGGATTTCAGCGGCTTAAGCGATTCAACAGATTACGCATGTATTGAAACAGATGGTTGGAATATGAAAGTATTGAAGAAGAAACTGAAGCTACTGAGCGAATAGCTATTGACGCTATTCATAGCCATAGCATGGCCGAATAGCTGCGTTAGCATCGGCGGTAAAATGTGCGGACCAAACGATCAGGACTTTCGCATCTCGTGACACTGGAGCAACTTAAATCCGTCGATTGGTAAGTGTTTTTTTGCTTATTAAATGTGGATGGAAGGAAACGTAATATAGTTGCAAATGCATCTGCAGGTTATCCATACATCTCTGTGCCATGTCTGCTTTAGCACCGCCGGTAAATAGCATGTTAGCATCGATTAGCCTAGCATGTTAGCATCGATTAGCTGGCAGTCAACATCAACAGAACTCACCTTTGTGATTACGTTGACTTTATCGTTGCAAATGCATCTGCAGGTTATCCATACATCTCTGTGCCATGTCTGTCATCGCCGGTAAAATGTGGAGACACTCCGGCACATTCAATGGGGGTCTGGCGGGAGATTTCTTGCCACTTTCGCATCTTCGGGCCAGTGGTGCAACTTGAATCCCTCCCTGTTAGTGTTGTTACACCCTCCGACAACACACCGACGAGGCATGATGTCTCAAAGGTTCCAAAAAATAGTCGAAAAAAACGAAAATAAAAGAGCTGAGACCGGGTGTTTGTAATGTGTTGAAAATGAAAATGGCGGCTGTGTTACCTCGGTGATGTCACGTTCTGACGTCATCTCCACAGAGCGATAAACAGAAAGGCATTTAATTCGCCAAAATTCACCCATTTAGAGTTCGGAAATCAGTTAAAAAAATATATGGACTTTTTTCTGCACCATCAAGGTATATATTGACGCTTACATAGGTCTGGTGATTAAAGGGGACCATTATCACCAGACCTATGTAAGCGTCAATATATACCTTGATGCTGCAGAAAAAAAGACCATATGTTTTTTTAACCAATTTCCGAACTCTAAAAGGGTGAATTTGGCGATTTAAACGCCTTTCAATTGTTCGCCTGTCGGAGCAATGACCTTTCACCCGTGACGTCACAACATGAAGCAATCCGCCATTTTCTCAAACACATTACACACACCAAGTCAAATAAGCTCTGTTATTTTCCGCTTTTTCGACTGTTTTCCCGTACCTTGGCGACATCATGCCTCGTCGGTGTGTTGTCGGAGGGTGTAACAACACGATTAGGGACGGATTCAAGTTGCAACAGTGGTCAAAAGATGCGAAAGTCCATTGTTTGTTCCGCACACTTTACCGACGACAGCTATGCTACGACAGAGATGGCAAGAATGTGTGGATATCCTGCGACACTCAGCATTTCCATTTTTTTTTTATAGCACTTTTTCTCTAGTGACTCAAAGCGCTTTACATAGTGACACCCAATATCTAAGTTACATTTAAACCAGTGTGGGTGGCACTGGGAGCAGGTGGGTAAAGTGTCTTGCCCAAGGACACAACGCCAGTGACTAGGATGGCGGAAGCAGATGCATTTCCAACAATAAAGTCAACGAAATCACAAAGGTGAGTTTTGTTGTATGTGGAGTGTGCTAATCAGACATATTTGATCACGGCATGACTGCAAGCTAATCGATGCTAACATGCTATTTAGGCTAGCTGTATGTACATATTGGATCATTATGTCTCCTTTGGAGCTATATTTGCATTCAGCCTTTCCCTCCACCCACATTTAATGCCAAACAAACTCATACCAATCGTTGGTTAGAAGACGATCGCCGAATTCGTCCGCGCTTCCTCTCGTGCCGCTGTCTGTCGTGGTATGGCTCAAAATCTTCTGTTTCTTCTTTGATTTAGTTTTCGGTACCTGCCTCCCCACTCCAACCATCCGTTTTAAAACATGCGTAATCTGTTGAATCGCTTACGGCGCTGAAATCCGAGTCTGAATCTGAGCTACTATGCTATACCTCTCTATGCTATCTGCCATGTTTGTTTTTGTTGGCTTCACGCAGTGACGTCACAGGACAATGGATGAGTGGATATAGCGATGGTGTAAATCAGGCACTTTAAAGCCGTTTTTCAGGACATTGTGTGATGGGTAAAATTTTGAGAAAAACTTCGAAAAATAAGATAAGCCACTGGGAACTGATTTTTATTGGTTTTAACCCTTCAGAAATTGTGATAATGTTCCCCTTTAAGTAAAATATTGAACATACAAGACAAATTGTCTTTTAGTAGTAAGTAAGCAAACAAAGACTCCTAATTTGTCTGCTGACACATGCAGTAACATATTGTGTCATTCTTTTATTTTGTCAACATTTTTAAGGACAAGTAGTAGAAAATAAATTATTTATCTACATGTTCGTTTACTGTTAATATCTTACTTAATTTTTTAACATGTTCTATCTACACTTCTGTCAAAATGTAATAATCACTTATTCTTCAATTGTTTGATACTTTACATTAGTTTTGGATAATACCACAATTTGCGACAAGTCGTTACAGGATAGTAAATTGGTCATTGACCATATATGTGTCCAGGGACATATTTCCTGAGTTTATAAACATAATATATATTTAAAAAAAAAAAAACGATTTTGGGGTTCCCTAAATATATCAATGTAATCATAGAATTTTCTCTCCTGTACTTGGTATCATTACAGTGGATGATAGGTGTAGATCCACCCATGGCGTTTGTTTACATTTTGACGCCGGTGAACCTGCAGGGATGATACTTGTAAGAAACGTACTTTATTTGTCGCCATGGAGGCGAGGATTAGTGATTTTGAAGTAGCTAAAACACTGCCGGCTGCGGCTGGACTTTAGCCGCATGTCTTAAAACACCTCTTCCTGAGGGCGTTTCAGTGTTATAACTTCACCTTTATTGTTGGTTTTTAGGGCAAAATGTGTTTGTTCTCCCTTTTCTGTCTACACACCGTGTCTTCTTGTAAGTACTCCGTGATTGTGCGCTGCCGAACATGCTCCCCTGCTCATAAAACAGCAACGATGGGGGGGTTGGCGGACCGGTACTTTTTAGAGGCAGTATAGTACCGAATATGATTCAAACCTACCGCAAAGTCGTGCATTCTTCGGCTCTGCTGGCTTAGACTGGAGTGCGCGATATTTTTTTTGTCGTTTTCATAACATCTCGCACTCTTCCGCCATTCTTGACCACCTTTGAAGAAACAGTTATTCTTTTCACGTTGTAATGGTGTTTGTACAGCAGCAAAAAAACAAAGAAAAATTGGGCATTTTTCATTGAGAAAGGCTCCGTGACGCATAGAACAGACGCTAGTTTGACCATGACGTCATTTCAACTGCTCGACTCTCACGACTATCATTAAGGACAGAGGTCGTTAGGTATAAAGAATTTGCTCCAATTAAAGCGACAGTAATAATTAAGCTGTGTAGTGGTTTTTGTTATTGAGATAAAACAGCTGCTAGTGCTTTGACTGGAAGACTTTTAATCCACGCTGTATCCCACTGAGACGTATGTTAAAAGGGGAGAAGGCTAAAGTATTGTTTTATTTGTTCTCTCCTCCATCCTCTTAAAAAAAACTCTAGAAATAAAATAAAAATATATATATATATATATATATTTTTTTTGTACGATTCCATTTAATATTTATGTTTAGTGTTTTTGTTACTGTGTTTGTCCTTCCTGTAAACTGTGTAGAATGTGAGTTACTCACTTTTGGGATTCATTTACCGTATTTTCCGGATTACCAGGTGCACTTTACACCCTTTTTTTCTCCTCAAAACTCGACAATATGCCTTATAACCCGGTGCGCCTAATGTCTGGTTTTACTTACCGGCCTCAAAGCTATTTTTAATGTTAAATGGTGAAATGCTACGTGTGACCAGTTGATGGCAGTCACACATAAGATTTACGTGTAGACAGCAATATGACTCAAGTTAACAACACCAACATTTTATATGTTTCGTTGAAAATATACGACATTACACACGGCACTCAAAAATCTATCAAAAATGTTTTAGTACGACTTTGGTAAGCTATGAAGCCGTACCGCTTGATGGATTGTACTGTGCTTCAACATACGAGTATTATTATGGTGTGTGTATCGCACACCTGGGGACAATCTAATAACTCTCTCAAACTGTTTGAAAGGGCGACGGCTGTGAACGTCGTGGAGAGAGGCAAAGAGACTGGAAGGAGCCACAGTGCAGCTGACACGGAGCGAGAGAGGAGGAAAGCCCGAGACAAACGACGAGCGAGCGGAGAAGAGGAGCTGAAAAGCAACCTGGACCGAGGTTGTTGTATTGGAGAAAATAAACAAAGTCAACCCTGCTCAAAGTCATGTCCTTCCTTGGTGGTGCTGGGAACCCACGCGACGGCATGAGACTGCCACAAAGACATATTATCTGACGTTTTGTTTCACAATATTATGCAAAATCTACTTTTCTTACCTTCTGGAACATGTTGATGTGTATTTGGGATCTGCATAAACCCTGTAAAATTGCGTGGTTCTGCCTTTGTAGTCCATGTCGACAACGAGTCGATAAGTTTCTTATTTTTCTCTATCTTCTTGTTATGGGAAATTCATCCTCCGCTGTTGCCATTTCTAATATAAAGTAGTGTAAAGTTCTTACTTATACCTGTCAGTAAATTTGCCATGAAAGCGCTAAAACATACCGGTGTAGTGAGTTTGTATTATTCACCCAAGGAATTTTAGTTATTAGAGAATTCCGGTTGGATGGCGACTGTCAGAAAGCGGCTTGAAGATGAACTGTTAGACATAATCCATAACATTTTATGTAGACCACCAGGAAGTGTTTTCCATTTAGAAAATAATTATAATAATATGACTCCTTTAATGCGGTGCGCCCTATTTATGAAAAACAATCGAAAATAGACCGTTCATCGCCAGTGTGCTTTATAATCCGGTGCGCCCTATGGTCCGGAAAATACTCTATGTACAATTTATTTACAGTGTAAGACACCAAAACTTGTTTAAAACCCAAGAGCCACCTGTAGATTAATGTCTTTGGGCTAACATTTATTGGTATAATGATGAACATTGTTTTGTAATAAAGCCTGCCTTTATTGTGTTTGATGATCTACAAAAAAATCACAATGTTATACTCTGTGGAGGTTAAAAAGTCTATCTGGATAAAAAGTATCAAACACAACAAAGCAATATAGTATGTATTTGTTTTTATATCAGCCTTGGCACGGACATGGTTTCCTTCGTCAGTTTATAATAACTTGACTTTTGCTTCTGCCAAAATAATATTGTCAGATCCATCCAAACTCTGAAAAGAAAGGAATGAATAAATTGCATGTTTGTGTGTGCATTGTTTGTTGGTCTGTTTTAATAAAAATCTAATGTATGATTGTTCTTATGTATTATGTTGATACTTATTTTGCACTGATTCAATGGATGGTAGCATGAAACACTTTTCTGAATTATTGTTCACCAATGACTAAAAATCCATTCAACCTGTGCTTTAAAAAACAAATCAGAACACAAAAAAACAGCACAATTTAATTTGTAACATGCCTTTTTAGAAGAATACACAATACAATAGAACAGGGGTGCCCACACTTTTTCTGCAGGCGAGCTACTTTTCAATTGACCAACTCGAGGGGATCTACCTCATTTATATATATCATTTATATTTATTTATTTATGAAAGAGACATTTTTGTAAACAAGTTAAATGTGTTTAATGATAATACAAGCATGTGTAACACATATAGATGTCTTTCTTTCACGAAGACATGAATATAAGTTGGTGTATTACCTGATTCTGATGACTTGCATTGATTGGAATCAGACAGTAATGATGATAACGCCCACATTTTCAAATGGAGGAGAAAAAAAAGTTGTCCTTTCTGTACAATACCACATGAAAGTGGTTGTTTTTTGGCATCTAATTCATCCAGCTTTCATACACTTTACAAGAAAAACATTGGCGGCAAATTCCGTAGCTTGCTTGATTGACATTCACGGCACCCGAGGGTCTTGTGAGATGACGCTGGCTGCTGCCAGTTCATTATTATGAAAAAATGACAGAGAGGAAGGCGAGAAACACTTTTTATTTCAACAGACTTTCGCGCCGTCCCTTCCGTCAAAACTCTAAAGGCCGACTGCACATTTCCTATCTTCACAATAAAAGCCCTGCTTCATGCTGCCTGCGCTAAGAAAATAAGAGTCTCGGAAAGCTGGCGTGCACAAGTGATGTGCACGCCAGCTTTCTGAGGGATCGCTTGTGCACGCCAGTTTTCCGAGACTCTGTATTTAGTTAGCGCAGGCAGCATTAAGCAGGGCTTTTATTTTGAAGATAGGAAATGTGCAGTCGGCCTTTAGAGTTTTGACGGAAGGTACGGCGCAAGAGTCTGTTGAAATAAAAAGTGTTTCTCGCCTTCCTCTCGGTCATATTTTCATAATAATGATCTTGCAGCAGCCAGCGTCATCTCACAAGACCCTCCGATACCGTGAATGCCATTTAAGTGACGTCTTGGTGAAGATTGATGATCACTCATTTTTAGGTCTATCTTTTTTAAAAGCCTGGCTGGAGATCGACTGACACACCCCCCGCGGTCGACTGGTAGCTCGCGATCGACGCAATGGGCACCCCTGCAATAGAATGTACTACAAAGTTCAAAATAATATACAGCATTTACTTGGAGAGGGGAATTCTAAAGTATCCCTTTGGAGCTGCTTGTCGGTCAAACACACCATCAGCAGCGTTTCTTATTTTCATGGTTAAATGTTCGCTGTGAAGATATTATTTTACTGTACCTGGTTGGGATTATTGCTTCACTATTATGCTACTCCCAAACTGCTTCACTTTAAAAAAAAACATGATTTCCTTCTTGGATTTAACTGTGGGAATATAGACGAATGTATTCATTTATTAAATGAGTTCTATTAAAGTGCTCTTTGCAGGAATAACACACAAATTGCAGTCATGTTGTTACGATAGGCTATACGGAGGGTGTCCTTCAATTTGTTTTCTTTTTAATAATAAAAAAGAAAATATCTGTTTCTTAAAAACACTGTCAATAAAGTTAAAGTGGAAATGAAAATGCGACTTCACCATATTAGTCGTAATTTTTGGACTGAAGAAACTTCTCTATGACTTTAAGCTCCACACTTCTTCTGTTTGTACTTTAACTTTAACTTTTGACCCAGCAGATTTGGTCACACTTTCAGTAGACCCATAATAAATTCATAAAAGAACCAAACTTCATGAATTTTTTTTGTGACCAACAAGTATGTGCTCCAATCACTCCATCACAACAAAATACGAGTTGTAGAAATTATTGGAAACTCAAGACAGCCATGACATTAAGTTCTTTACAAGTGTATGGAAACTTTTGACCACGACTGTATGAACATAATAGATCCACATGATGAAAATTACATTATCATTCTGTAATTACATTTTAACATTCATTTCCTCTTAACACTGAAGAGAAAGTGTTAGAGGCCTACTGAAACCCACTACTATCGACCACGCAGTTTATATATCAGTGAGGAAATATTAACATTGCAACACATGCCAACACGGCCGGTTTAGTTTACTAAATTGCAATTTTAAATTTCGCGCAGAAGTATCCTGCTAAAACGTCGTGGTATGATGACATCACGCATTGTAGAGGAGATTTTGTTCCAGCACCGTTCACAGCTATAAGTCATCTGTTTTTATCGCATAATTCCACAGTATTATGGACTTCTGTGTTGCTGGATCTTTTGCAATTTGTTCAATGAATTATGGAGACATCAAAGAAGAAAGCTGTAGGTGAGAAGCGGTGTATTGCGGCCGCCTTTAGCAACACAAACACAGCTGGTGTTTCATTGTTTACATTCCCGAAATATGATGGTGAAGCTTTACTATGGAACAGAGCGGTCAAGCGAACACGGTTCCCTACCACATGTCAACCGGCAGGTTTCGATGAGAAAATGATGGTAATAAGTTGGCTCTTACCGTAGACATGAGCGGAGAGATTGCGTTGTTCCTCCTGCACCTGTCAAAGAAGCAACTGCGGACTCTCTTGCCCCCTCCCACCGGCCGCCCCCGAACGTCGGATGCTTCCACCATGGAGGAGGAAAAAAATAAAATAAAATAAAAAAATTCAGCCTCGTCGAGAAACGTGGCTTCCCTCGGAGACACTGGCGGTGACCACACCCCTCCGGCTTTTTTTCCCCCCCCTGCTGTGTTAAGTTGCTACTGGGGAAGGAGACGGCACGGCAACGGGATGTCAAGTTCAATAGGTTTATAAAATACATGATGAACACGTGGAGTGTGTATGCTACTATGTGTCTGCATGAATGACTATGTGTGGAATTACCATATGTAAATACCGTGAGGTTTGTTGAGGTGCGTGTTGGATGTTCAGCGTCCAAATCCGAGTGGGGAAGAAGCCAGGGGAAGTCCAAGGTCCAAGCGGGGGTCAAAGGCAGGAGAGGGGGTCCGAAAGTCCAAAGTTAGGTGGAGGATCCAGGAAGGCAAACAGGCCCAGGAGGGAAACAGCAGTGGTGATACGAGCGGGGTAGTAGATTACGTACCCACGTCAAAAAAGTCCGCGTCAACCGTTCTTATACTGCCGTCCTTCATCCATGCCAGGTGTGTCAGTCGTTGATTGCCGCAGGCTGTGGCGGGGAGTGGGCGCGGTCTGCCTAATGAGCGTTGGGGCGTGTCTGGTGTCTCCAGAGGAGCTTCTGCGTGCTCCAACAGCAGAGGGCAGCACAGAGTGTGTGTGTGGCACAACATGCTGAGCCAAATTCCGTTGACAAAAGTGCCAGGTTTACGCCCACTTTCTTGCAGCACACTATTGCTATTGTATTGGACCACACACACAAGATCGTGTTTCGAAGTGGGTCCCTTGCCAAGGGACCCTCTTCGAAACACGATGGGCATCGCCACCACCCGTCGACTCGTGCTGAAGAAAGGTGTGGGGCCGATCTTCAGGTTGTACAGGTAGGACCATATAATCTCACTAAAACACTGGTAACACAATAAGCAGAAAAGGGATTTTCCAGAATTATCCTAGTAAATTTGTCTAACAACATCTGAATCGCTCCTACTGTATAGACTTTTTTTTTTCTAGTCCTTCACTCTCACTTTCCTCATCCACACATCTTTCATCCTCGCTCAAATTAATGGGGAAATCGTCGCTTTCTCGGTCCGAATCGCTCTCGCTGCTGGTGGCCATGATTGTAAACAATGTGAGGATGTGAGGAGCTCCACAACCCGTGATGTCACGCGCACATTGTCTGCTACTTCCGGTACAGGCAAGGCTTTTTTATTAGCGATCAAAAGTTGCGAACTTTATCGTCGATGTTCTCTACTAAATCCATCCCATCCATTTTCTACCGCTTATTCCCTTTTGGGGTCGCGGGGGGGTGCTGGCGCCTATCTCAGCTACAATCGGGCGGAAGGCGGGGTACACCCTGAACAAGTCGCCACCTCATCGCAGGGCCAACACAGATAGACAGACAACATTCACGCTCACATTCACACACTAAGGCCAATTTTTTTTTAGTGTTGCCAATTAACTTATCCCCAGGTGCATGTCTTTGGAGGTGGGAGGAAGCCGGAGTAGCCGGAGGGAACCCACGCATTCACGGGGAGAACATGCAAACTCCACACAGAAAGATCCCGAGCCTGGATTTGAACCCAGGACTGCAGGACCTTCGTATTGTGAGGCAGATGCACTAACCCCTCTTCCACCGTGAAGCCCGTCTCTACTAAATCCTTTCAGCAAAAATATGGCAATATCGCGAAATGATCAAGTATGACACATAAAATGGACCTGCTATCCCCGTTTAAATAAGAAAATCTCATTTCAGTAAGCCTTTTAACTTTTGACCCAGCAGATTTGGTCACATTTTCAGTAGACCCATAATAAATTCATAAAAGAACCAAACTTCATGAATGTTTTTTTGAGAAAAACATGTGCTCCAATCTCTCTATCACAAAAAAATAAGAGTCAACTCAAGACAGCCATGACATTATGTTCTTTACAAGTGTATGTAAACTTTTGACCACGACTGTATGTACATAATAAACCACATGATGTACATTAGTTGTACATAAAAAGCGTTTTAAATCATTTATCATTAGTAAATATAAGAAAGAAGAGCAAACATTGTTTTAGGAAGAGAATAATATATAATATGTATATAAATACAATTTATGATTTCATAATATAGGTTATATTAAAATGTATATATTACCACTTTATATGGAATTTAAATAAATTGTGTATATAATATATATATATATATATATATATATATATATATATATATATATAGATATATATATATATATATATATACATATATATATATATATATATATGTGCACAAATGTATATGTTTGATTTAAATGTTAAACTGTGTATATGAGACGTGTGCTACATATATGTTGCTTATATATTGTTTAAAAAAAAAAAAGTAATATAAGTGAAGCATGTTTTAGATTTTATATATTTTGAAACTTGTTCTTGTTGTGATGAGGTAGGTTTATATAAGCGTTGCTTCAACTTACACCCTTTCGGCTCAATCATTGCTCAAATGAGTGTTTTTTTTCTTTGCTTTTTTTGTTGTTGTTCTTTATTTCATGTGAAGATTGCCAAAATAAATAAATAAATACATAAATAAATTAGTTGAGGGAGTTTAGTAAATTACAATATCATCCTGTATTTAGATTTTGACATTCATTTCATCTTAACACCGAAGGGAACATGTTAAAACTCTGCCAGACTCAATTCTGTGTTTTATTATGATGAACATTATCAAATAATTTATTCAGAAAGTATAAATGACTACAAATTAAGGTAGAATACTGTTAACCACAACATGTGACTGTGCCTGTTCTATTTTTGAAAAATAAAACAATTTCAAGTTGTCTTTATTTTTAGCGTGTCTTAATGAAGTTAAACAATGGATGTCCGCTAACTTTTTGCAACTTAACGCCAAAAAAACGGAAATGCTGATTATCGGTCCTGCTAGACACCGACCTCTATTTAATAATACAACTTTAACATTTGACAACCAAATAATAAAACAAGGTGACTCGGTAAAAAATCTGGGTATTATCTTCGACCCAACTCTCTCCTTTGAGTCACACATTAAAAGCGTTACTAAAACGGCCTTCTTTCATCTCCGTAATATCGCTAAAATTCGCTCCATTTTGTCCACTAAAGACGCCGAGATCATTATCCATGCGTTTGTTACTTCTCGTCTCGATTACTGTAACGTATTATTTTCGGGTCTCCCCATGTCTAGCATTAAAAGATTACAGTTGGTACAAAATGCGGCTGCTAGACCTTTGACAAGAACAAGAAAGTTTGATCACATTACGCCTGTACTGGCTCACCTGCACTGGCTTCCTGTGCACTTAAGATGTGACTTTAAGGTTTTACTACTTACGTATAAAATACTACACGGTCTAGCTCCATCCTATCTTGCCGATTGTATTGTACCATATGTCGCGGCAAAAAATCTGCCTTCAAAAGACTCCGGCTTATTAGTGATTCCTAGAGCCCAAAAAAAGTCTGCGGGCTATAGAGCGTTTTCCGTTCGGGCTCCAGTACTCTGGAATGCCCTCCCGGTAACAGTTCGAGATGCCACCTCAGTAGAAGCATTTAAATCTCACCTTATAACTCATCTGTATACTCTAGCCTTTAAATAGACCTCCTTTTTAGACCAGTTGATCTGCCGCTTCTTTTTTTTCTCCTATGTCCCCCCCTCCCACATGGAGGGGGTCCGGTCCGATGACCATGGATGAAGTACTGGCTGTCCAGAGTCGAGACCCAGGATGGACCGCTCGTCGGGACCCAGGATGGACCGCTCGCCTGTATCGATTGGGGACATCTCTACACTGCTGATCCGCCTCCGCTTGAGATGGTCTCCTGTGGACGGGACTCTCGCTGCTGTCTTGGATCCGCTTTGGACTGAACTCTCGCGGCTGTGTTGGAGCCACTATGGATTGAACTTTCGCAGCATCATGTTAAACCCGCTCAACATCCATTGCTTTCGGTCCCCTAGAGGGGGGGGGGGTTGCCCACATCTGAGGTCCTCTCCAAGGTTTCTCATAGTCATCATTGTCACTGGCGTCCCACTGGATGTGAATTCTCCCTGCCCACTGGGTGTGAGTTTTCCTTGCCCTCTTGTGGGTTCTTCCGAGGATGTTGTAGTCGTAATGATTTTTGCAGTCCTTTGAGACATTTGTGATTTGGGGCTATATAAATAAACATTGATTGATTGATTGATTATGTTATCGTGCCGTAATTTTACCAGTACGGCCGACTTGGGAATAGTTTTTCCTGCCCCTGAGCTAAAATTACTTTGACACCCCTGAGTCACGAATTGGTGGTGACCAACCCCAAGATGCAGAGATGACACATTTGGAAATTGAAAACATGATTTTAAGGTTAAAAAAATAAGGTAAGGAAAACACTAACCAGAAACCAGCAAACAGGGACAGGAGTCGGGATCCAAGGAATAGCTCTCATCTTCCAAAAAAAAAAAAGGCAGTCCACAACATACAGCAAACAATACTCCAGCCCTCACTGGAGGGCAAGGCGGGTTTAAATATTGCCTCCGATTAGTGCTCAGGCAGCAGGTGAGCGGGTGAACACTAATTAGAAGCAGGTGGAAACAATAGGTAACCATGGTAACCAAAACAAACAAGGCTGCACAAAAAACAGGAACCGAAGGAATCTTGGATTGAAAATAAAAAACATAATCCAGACCAAAGATCATGACACCCTGCTTTAAACCAAAATCCGATTTTTGTCCAAACCACTTGATACTTACAATACACTATATTGCCAAAAGTATTTGGCCACCCATCCAAATGATGAGAATCAGGTGCCCTAATCACTTGGCCCGGCCATGGGTGTGTAAAATCAAGCACTTAGGCATGGAGACTGTGTCTGCAAACATTTGTGAAAAAATGGGCCGCTTTCAGTGATTTCCAGCGTGGAACTGTCATAGTTTGGGAACAACAGCAACTCAGCCACGAAGCGGTCGGCCACGTAAACTAACAGAGAAAGGTCAGCGCATAATGCAAAGAGGTCACCGACTTTCTGCAGAGTCAGTTGCTCCAGAGCTCCAAACTTTATGTGACCTTCCAATTAGCCCACGTACAGTACGCAGAGAGCTTCATGGAATGGGTTTCCATGGCCTGGCAGCTGTATCTAAGCCATAAATCACCACGTCCAATGTAAAGCGTCGGATGCAGTGGTGTAAAGCACGTCGCCACTGGACTCTAGAGCAGTGGACTGATGAATTATGCTTTTCCATCCGGCAATCTGATGGGCGAGTCTGGGTTTGGAGGTTGCCGGGAGAATGGTACATGTCGGCCTACATTGTGAAATTTGGTGGAGGAGGAATTATAGTGGGGGGTTGTTTTTCAGGAGTTGGGCTTGGCCCCTTAGTTCCATTGAACTAACGGGCCAGGTTTCAGACTCCATAGTGCCGAGTGTGAAATTTGGTGGAGGACGAATTACGATAGTGACGGACTCTCGCTGTCGTGCGGGTTCCATGGAGCACCAAAAAGGGACATTCTTGAGCACGGTTGAGACTTTGTTTATTTTTTCAAATAAAACTTCAGTGCAGGTCGCTTTTCAGCTCCTCTTCTTGTCATCTGCCTCTGGCTTTCTTCCTCTCTCGCTCCTACTAGTCTCTCCGCCTCTCTCCCCGACGTTCACAGCTCTCGCCCTTTTAAACAGTGCAAGAGGATGACCAAATTGTCCCCAGGTGTGGGATCCATGCACCTGATCTTGATTGTGGCGTCGCTCCCGGTGCGCCCCTTCTCGCCGCTCGCCGTCCCCGCCTCGCCGCTCGCCGTCCCCGACTCCTCGCCTCCTGCCTCTCTGTCGGACTGCCGGCTCCGCCTCTCCACAACGGTGTAGGGTAGTTTTTCGAGAGTTGGGCTTGGCTCCTTAGTTCCAGTGAAATTAACTTTGAAGGCTCCAGGATACCAAAACACTTTGAACAATTTCATGTTCATGGCAGTGTTCAATAATTGTTTATATATCAATCAATCAATCAATCAATGTTTACTTATATAGCCCTAAATCACTAGTGTCTCAAAGGGCTGCACAAACCACTACGACATCCTCAGTAGGCCCACATAAGGGCAAGGAAAACTCATACTGTATATAGTAAATATATATATAATGAGAATACTAAACAATAATAATAGACAATACTAATGAACTATAGAACGGTGTGTGTAAAAAACCCAAGAGAGTGTATGGTGTAAGACTATGTGAAGTATTTAATTGGAGCGTTTTATCATAAGTGTTGGCGAGAGCGAAGGAGCAAGGAAGTCCATGGGCTGGCAGGATCAGTGGGCAAGAGATAGGCTTTAGAGTCCAGGGGCGATCGAGGAGTCGAGGGACGAAGGAGGCAATCAGAGGAAGAAGGAGATCCGGGGAAGAGTGAGAAGCACAAATTACGGTTGTGACAGACTCCCGCTGTCGTACCAAAAAGGGACATTCTTGAGCACGGTTGTGACTTTGTTTATTTTTTCAAATAAAACCTCAGTGCAGGTGGCTTTTTAGCTCCTCTTCTCCGCTTGCTCGTCGTCTGCCTCTGGCTCTCTTCCTCTCTCGCTCCGCATCAGCTTCCCTCTGGCTCCTACTAGTCTCTCCGCCTCTCTCCCCGACGTTCACAGCTGTCGCCCTTTTAAACAGTGCAAGAGGATGACCAAATTGTCCCCAGGTGTGGGATCCATGCACCTGATCTTGATTGTGGCGTCGCTCCCGGCGCGCCCCGCCTCGCCGCTCGCTCGCCGTCCCCGACTCCTCGCCTCCTGCCTCTCTGTCGGACTGCCGGCTCCGCCTCTCCACAACGGTGTAGGGTAGTTTTTCGAGAGTTGGGCTTGGCTCCTTAGTTCCAGTGAAATTAACTTTGAAGGCTCCAGGATACCAAAACACTTTGAACAATTGCATGTTCATGGCAGTGTTCAATAATTGTTTATATATATAGTAAATATATATATAATGAGAATACTAAACAATAATAATAGACAATACTAATGAACTATAGAATGGTGTGTGTCAAAAACTCAAGAGTGTGAATGGTGTAAGACTATGTGAAGTATTTAATTGGAGCGTTTTACCACAAGTCTTGGCGAGAGCGAAGAAGCGAGGTAGTCCATGGGCTGGCAAGATCAGGAGGCGAGAGAAAGGCATCAGAGTCCAGGGGAAAGCGAGGGGTCGAGGGACGAAGGAGGCAATCAGAGGATGAAAAGTGAGACACACAGCTCAGTTTGCAGGTGACAGAGGGTTCTGGAGGGGACACGGAAGAAGACACTGAGAACACGGAGTGGCAGAACACAGGGAGAGCAGGATTGCGTAAAGCAGGGTGATCACTTACTATACGTAAATTGAGAACTAAGTTCCCGCGCCGATCTTTAGTCCACTGGTCCCTTTATACATTCTCACGTCATCAGTCACTGGTGTGTTTGGCGTAGACTGCGGCCGGCTGCGGCGGGGAGTGGGTGTGGTCCGCTTGATGAGCGCGGGGGCGTTTCTGGAATGCGCAAAAATCGGTAAATATATTAAAAGTTCTTTAACCGCCACCGGTGCGGCAACAACAATGCGATACAGACAAAAAGTGCCCCATTTACACACACATCACAGGAGAGAAAAGAAAGTCGCAGCGGAGGAAGACGCAGAATGCGCGTGTGCCACAACATCCATAAAGACATGGATGACAGAGACCGGTGTGGATGAACTTGACTGGCCTGCACAGAGTCCTTACTTGAACCTTTGGGATGAATTAGAGCCCTGCGATGAGGTGCCGACTTGTCCAGGGTGTACGTCGCCTTCCGCCCGAGGCAAAAAGGGTAGAAAAATGTATGGATGGATGGGATGAATTAGAACAAACACTGAGAGCCAAGCCTTCTCAAACCAACATCAGTGTGTGACCTCACTAATGCTCTTTTGGAAAGAATGGTGGAAAATTCCTAAAAAACACACCCCGCAACCTTGTGGAGTTGAAGCTGTAATAGCTGTAAAAGGTGGACTCACATCATATTGAACCTTATGGGTTAGGAATGGGACGGCACTTCAAGTTCTTGCGTGAGTCAAATACTTTTGGCAATATGTGTTAAGGACTGCATTGCCTAGCAATATCTTTTTTTTACTCTCCACTAGCAAACTGTGCAACCTAACTGATTGCACTCCCTTTCCAACTCTCAGCACCGATGCTGGCAATCCCCCAGCGGCCAATGTGGCCACGTTATTATGCATGCCGCATCTGCACCCCTCCACACATTGCAGGTACTAAAGAGACGGGGAACGGGGGGAGTCTTAGTGCTGGAGGAGCGACCGGCAGCCACACAATGGCATCGAGAACCTCTCGCCAATAACAAAGCCGGTGCGGCGCTGACATCACATCTTCCCTCTGATCTGGCTTTTCTGGATCCCGAGCCCCACCCGCTCCTTTTTTTTTGCATTAGCAAGCCGGTCCGTGTCGGTGTGTGTGTTATTTAAAGCCGGAGATCCTCCCTCTTGCAAAGCCACTGTGTTGCATCCGTCCACCTCTCCGCATGTGTCTTTATGTGTGTGTGTGTGTGTGACAGAGAGAGAGGGAGAGAGAGAGTGCACTAAAATCCCCAAGCATCCACTGAGAGACCAAGAGAGTGAGGAGAGAGACGCACGGGGGAAAGGCTAAAAGCTTACGAGACGGGAGACGGAACGAGAGTGTGATTCAACTATGAAATTCATCCGAGCTTTTTTCCTGCTGCTTCTATGTCCGGCGTTGGGTCTCAACAGCAGGTAGGCGCTGGGTGATGTTTGCAGACAATTTACCATGGACTGACACGAATAAAACCTGGGATGTACAGTACGGTGATGGGTGTATAATGTAAAAAAAAATAAATAAAAAAAAGCGCTGCCCTGTCAAGATGCAGAAGCCTAAAATTGTCCTGGCAGGGGACTCACCGCACTCAGCATGTTGCTCCGGAGAACTGAAAGACTTCAAGGAGGGGATGGAGAGGATAATCTGTTTTAACTGGGTTATTTTTCGCAGTTCTGGGTGGCTAAGACACAGTTGTCCCATTGTGTGTCCAATTCCCTGAATTACGCGATGCCTGCTGAATAGTGTGTGTGTGTGTTTGTGTTGGTGTGTGTGTGTGTGTCTGTGTGTGAGGAGTAGTGGAGGGACACTGCTTTTGGGGACTTTAGCTGCATGCTGCTTTAGAGAACAAGTTCAATAGGAATAGACGGGATAAGGTGACTGCTTTCTGCAGATTGCAAAGCCAAGAACGTGGAGCTGTGTGTGTGTGTGTGTGTGTGTGTGTGTGTGATGTAAGCGTTCCCCACGAAGGAAAGTGATAAGAAAGGAGACCGACTAAAAACTGAATACATGTGTGATGATACATTTAATGGATACAATCCTCCTTCTCTGTGAGCCTTGTCTTTAAAGGCCTACTGAAATGAGATTTTCTTATTTAAATGGGAATAGCAGGTCCATTATATGTGTCATACTTGATCATTTCGCGATATTGCCATATTTTTGCTGAAAGGATTTAGTAGAGAACATCGACGATAAAGTTCACAATTTTTGGTCGCTAATAAAAAAGCCTTGCCTTTACCGGAAGTAGCGGACGATGTGCGCGTGACGTCACGGGTTGTGGAGCTCCTCACATCTGAACATTGTTTACAATCATGGCCACCAGCAGCGAAAGCGATTCGGACCGAGAAAGTGACGATTTCCCCCTTAATTTGAGCGAGGATGAAAGATTTGTGGATGAGGATAGTGAGAGTGAAGGACTAGAAAAAAAAAAAAGGTGAGGGTAGAGGGAGCGATTCAGATGTTATTAGACACATTTACTAGGATAATTCTGGAAAATCCCTTATCTGCTTATTGTGTTACTAGTGTTTTACTGAGATTTTATGGTACTTGAAAGTCGGAGGGGTGTGGCCACGGGTGTGGTGACCGCCAGTGTCTCCGGTGGGAGGAGGTAAGAGAGTCCGCACCTGCAGGAGGACGCAAGTTCCGCCAATGTCTACGGTAAGAGCCGACTTATTACCACAATGTTCGTGTTTGAGGATTTTGACAGCGAGGGACTAGAAAAAAAAAAAAAAAGTTTAAAAAAAAAACGCAAATGCATTGGGACAGATTCAGATGTTTTTAAACATATTTACTAGGATAATTCTGGAAAATCCCTTATATGCTTAATATGTTACTAGTTTTTTACTGAGATTTTATGGTACCTGAAAGTCGGAGGGGTGTGGCCACGGGTGCGGTGACCGCCAGTGTATCCGGTGGGAGGAGGTAAGAGAGTCCGCACCTGCAGGAGGACGCAAGTTCCGCCAATGTCTACTGTAAGAGCCGACTTATTACCACAATTTTCCTGTTTGAGGATTTTGACAGCGACGGACTAGAAAAAAAAAAAAACGAGTTAAAAAAAAAAACGCAAATGCATTGGGACAGATTCAGATGTTTTTAAACATATTTACTAGGTTAATTCTGGAAAATCCCTTATCTGCTTATTGTGTTACTAGTGTTTTAGTGAGATTTTATGGTACCTGAAAGTCGAAGGGGTGTGGCCACGGGTGTGGTGACCGCCAGTGTCTCCGGTGGGAGGAGGTAAGAGAGTCCGCACCTGCAGGAGGACGCAAGTTCCGCCAATGTCTACGGTAAGAGCCGACTTATTACCACAATTTTCCTGTTTGAGGATTTTGACAGCGACGGACTAGAAAAAAAAAAAAAAAAGAGTTAAAAAAAAACGCAAATGCATTGGGACGGATTCCGATGTTTTTAAACACATTTACTATGTTAATTCTGGGAAATCCCTTATCTTTCTATTGTGTTGCTAGTGTTTTGTGAGTTTAGTAGTACCTGATAGTCGGAAGGGTGTCTCCACAAGTGTGTTGACGCTAATGTCTCAGGGAAGTCGACGGCAGCTTCATGGACGGCACAAGCTCAGCTTTTTTCCGGTAAGAAGCGATTTTTTAACCACGATTTTCCCACCGAAACCTGCTGGTTGACATTTGTTCTGGATTCATGTCTGCTTGACCGCTCTGATCCATGGTAAATTTTCACCTCCAGGAATTTTAAAATAGGAATCACCGTGTGTTTGTGTGGCTAAAGGCTAAAGCTTCCCAACTCCATCTTTCTACAGCGACTTCTCCAATATTAATTGAACAAATTGCAAAAGAATCTTTTGAAATTTGTGTTAAGATGAAATGAATGTAGTAGTAGTGGGTTTTAGTAGGCCTTTAACACTTTCTCTTCAGTGTTAAGATGAAATGAATGTAGTAGGAGTGGGTTTTAGTAGGCCTTTAACACTTTCTCTTCAGTGTTAAGATGAAATGAATTTAGTAGTAGTGGGTTTTAGTAGGCCTTTAGCACTTTCTCTTCAGTGTTAAGATGAAATGAATGTAGTAGGAGTGGGTTTTAGTAGGCCTTTAGCACTTTCTCTTCAGTGTTAAGATGAAATGAATGTAGTAGTAGTGGGTTTTAGTAGGCCTTTAAAACTTTCTCTTCAGTGTTAAGATGAAATGAATGTAGTAGGAGTGGGTTTTAGTAGGCCTTTAGCACTTTCTCTTCAGTGTTAAGATGAAATGAATGTAGTAGTAGTGGGTTTTAGTAGGCCTTTAAAACTTTCTCTTCAGTGTTAAGATGAAATGAATGTAGTAGGAGTGGGTTTTAGTAGGCCTTTAGCACTTTCTATTCAGTGTTAAGATGAAATGAATGTAGTAGTAGTGGGTTTTAGTAGGCCTTTAAAACTTTCTCTTCAGTGTTAAGATGAAATGAATGTAGTAGGAGTGGGTTTTAGTAGGCCTTTAAAACTTTCTCTTCAGTGTTAAGATGAAATGAATGTAGTAGTAGTGGGTTTTAGTAGGCCTTTAGCACTTTCTCTTCAGTGTTAAGATGAAATGAATGTAGTAGTAGTGGGTTTTAGTAGGCATTTCACACTTTCTCTTCAGTGTTAAGATGAAATTAATGTAGTAGGAGTGGGTTTTAGTAGGCCTTTAAAACTTTCTCTTCAGTGTTAAGATGAAATGAATGTAGTAGTAGTGGGTTTTAGTAGGCCTTTAAGACTTTCTCTTCAGTGTTAAGATGAAATGAATGTAGTAGTAGTGGGTTTTAGTAGGCCTTTAAGACTTTCTCTTCAGTGTTAAGATGAAATGAATGTAGTAGTAGTGGGTTTTAGTAGGCATTTAACACTTTCTCTTCAGTGTTAAGATGAAATGAATGTAGTAGTAGTGGGTTTTAGTAGGCCTTTAAGACTTTCTCTTCAGTGTTAAGATGAAATGAATGTAGTAGTAGTGGGTTTTAGTAGGCCTTTAACACTTTCTCTTCAGTGTTAAGATGAAATTAATGTAGTAGTAGTGGGTTTTAGTAGGCCTTTAACACCTTCTCTTCAGTGTTAAGATGAAATGAATGTAGTAGTAGTGGGTTTTAGTAGGCATTTCACACTTTCTCTTCAGTGTTAAGATGAAATTAATGTAGTAGTAGTAGTGGGTTTTAGTAGGCCTTGTACACTTTCTTTTCAGTGTTAAGATGAAATGAATGTAGTAGTAGTGGGTTTCAGTAGGCCTTTAAAACTTTCTCTTCAGTGTTAAGATGAAATTAATGTAGTAGTAGTGAGTTTTAGTAGGCCTTTAACACTTTCTCTTCAGTGTTAAGATGAAATGAATGTAGTAGTAGTGGGTTTCAGTAGGCCTTTAACACTTTCTCTTCAGTGTTAAGATGAAATGAATGTAGTAGTAGTGGGTTTTAGTAGGCCTTTAACACTTTCTTTTCAGTGTTAAGATGAAATGAATGTAGTAGTAGTGGGTTTCAGTAGGCCTTTAACACTTTCTCTTCAGTGTTAAGATGAAATGAATGTAGTAGTAGTGGGTTTTAGTAGGCCTTTAAAACTTTCTCTTCAGTGTTAAGATGAAATGAATGTAGTAGTAGTGGGTTTTAGTAGGCCTTTAACACTTTCTCTTCAGTGTTAAGATGAAATGAATGTAGTAGTAGTGGGTTTTAGTAGGCCTTTAACACTTTCTCTTCAGTGTTAAGATGAAATGAATGTAGTAGTAGTGGGTTTTAGTAGGCCTTTAACACTTTCTTTTCTGGTGGTGTGACTCTGCATTTTTTTTCAATGAACAAAAATGTGCCTTGGCTCCAAAAAGGTTGAAAAACACTGAGATAGAGGACTGGGGACACATTATCTGGGCGCACATAAATATGCTGAAATAATATCAGTCCCCCTTTTCATTTCATGTGCGATTCATGAAATGAGTCCAAATTCAAACGTTTTGTTGTAGTTACATGTGTACGGAATAAACCACATGATGTTAGGAAGATGAGTAAATTGCATTAATAACATGTTTTAATTTGATTTTGATATTACTATTTATTACATCTTCTGATAGATTAACATTTCATCCCAATGAAAGCATTTTAAAATTTACTGATGAATATTATATCATCATTTATTCGGAAATTCTAAACCACGACAAATGAAGGTAGACTAATACGAACAGTAAAATGTTGTCAAACACGGACTTGGACTTTGGTTGTTTCTTCAACGCAGAGGATATTTAGAAAGAGCCAGGCGTGAACGTTAGTACATATTTATAAATATTCTAACAAAACTACACAAAGGCAAACAAAGGGCGCACACAATGGCGGAGAACAAATACTTGACTACAAAAACAAATGACTAGAACGAAGGCTGTAAACTATAAACGTGATACAAAAACACTTATACTGTGGCATGAAAAACAAAACTGAGAGCATTTTAAAACTCACACCTATTTCACTGATTAATATTATATAATCATTTATTCGGAAATTCTAAACCACGACAAATGAAGGTAGACTAATACGAACAGCAAAATGTTGTCAAACACGGACTTGGACTTTGGTTGTTTCTTCGACGCAAAGGATATTTAGAACGAGCCAGGTGTGAACGTTAGTACATATTTATTAATATTCTAACAAAACTACACAGAGGCAAACAAACGGCGTGCACAATGGCGGAGAACAAATACTTGACTACAAAAACAAATGACTAGAACGAAGGCTGTAAACTATAAACGTGATACAAAAACACTTATACTGTGGCATGAAAAACAAAACTGAGAGCATTTTAAAACTCACACCTATTTCACTGATTAATATTATATAATCATTTATTCGGAAATTCTAAACCACGACAAATGAAGGTAGACTAATACGAACAGTAAAATGTTGTCAAACATGGACTTGGACTTTGGTTGTTTCTTCAACGCAAAGGATATTTAGAACGAGCCAGGTGTGAACGTTAGTACATATTTATAAATATTCTAACAAAACTACACAGAGGCAAACAAAGGGCGCGCACAATGGCGGAGAACAAATACTTGACTACAAAAACAAATGACTGAAACGAAGGCTGTAAACTATAAACGTGATACAAAAACACTTGCACTGTGGCATGAAAAACAAAACTGAGAGCATTTTAAAACTAACACCTATTTTACTGATTAATATTATATAATCATTTATTCGGAAATTCTAAACCATGACAAATGAAGGTAGACTAATACGAACAGTAAAATGTTGACAAACACGGACTTGGACTTTGGTTGTTTCTTCAACGCAGAGGATATTTAGAACGAGCCAGGCGTGAACGTTAGTACATATTTATAAATATTCTAACAAAACTACACAGAGGCAAACAAAGGGCGCGCACAATGGCGGAGAACAAATACTTGACTACAAAAACAAATGACTAGAACGAAGGCTGTAAACTATAAACATGATACAAAAACACTGCACTGTGGCATGAAAAACAAAACTGAGAGCATTTTAAAACTCACACCTATTTCACTGATTAATATTATATAATCATTTATTCGGAAATTCTAAACCACGACAAATGAAGGTAGACTAATATGAACAGTAAAATGTTGTCAAACATGGACTTGGACTTTGGTTGTTTCTTCAACGCAGAGGATATTTAGAACGAGCCAGGCGTGAACGTTAGTACATATTTATTAATATTCTAACAAAACTACACAAAGGCAAACAAAGGGCGCACACAATGGCGGAGAACAAATACTTGACTACAAAACAAATGACTAGAACGAAGGCTGTAAACTATAAACGTGATACAAAAACACTTGCACTGTGGCATGAAAAACAAAACTGAGAGCATTTTAAAACTCACACCTATTTTACTGATTAATATTATATAATCATTTATTCGGAAATTCTAAACCATGACAAATGAAGGTAGGCTAATACGAACAGCAAAATGTTGTCAAACACGGACTTAGACTTTGGTTGTTTCTTCAACGCAGAGGATATTTAGAACGAGCCAGGCGTGAACGTTAGTACATATTTATTAATATTCTAACAAAACTACACAAAGGCAAAGAAAGGGCGCGCACAATGGCGGAGAACAAATTCTTGACTACAAAAAACAAATGACTAAAACGAAGGCTGTAAACTATAAACGTGAAACAAAAACACTTGCACTGTGGCATGAAAAACAAAACTGAGAGCATTTTAAAACTCACACCTATTTTACTGATTAATATTATATAATCATTTATTCGGAAATTCTAAACCATGACAAATGAAGGTAGACTAATATGAACAGTAAAATGTTGTCAAACATGGACTTGGACTTTGGTTGTTTCTTCAACGCAGAGGATATTTAGAACGAGCCAGGCGTGAACGTTAGTACATATTTATTAATATTCTAACAAAACCACACAAAGGCAAACAAAGGGCGAAAAATGGCGGAGAACAAATACTTGACTACAAAACAAATGACTAGAACGAAGGCTGTAAACTATAAACGTGATACAAAAACACTTGCACTGTGGCATGAAAAACAAAACTGAGAGCATTTTAAAACTCACACCTATTTTACTGATTAATATTATATAATCATTTATTCGGAAATTCTAAACCATGACAAATGAAGGTAGACTAATATGAACAGTAAAATGTTGTCAAACATGGACTTGGACTTTGGTTGTTTCTTCAACGCAGAGAATATTTACAACAAGCTAGGCGTGAACGTTAGTATATATTTATTAATATTCTAAAAAACCAACACAAAGGCAAACAAAGGGCGCGCACAATGGCGGAGAACAAATACTTGACTACAAAAACAAATGACTAGAACGAAGGCTGTATACTATAAACGTGATACAAAAACACTTGCACTGTGGCATGAAAAACAAAACTGAGGCATTTTAAAACTCACACCTATTTTACTGATTAATATTATATAATCATTTATTCGGAAATTCTAAACCATGACAAATGAAGGTAGACTAATATGAACAGTAAAATGTTGTCAAACATGGACTTGGACTTTGGTTGTTTCTTCAACGCAGAGGATATTTAGAACGAGCCAGGCGTGAACGTTAGTACATATTTATTAATATTCTAACAAAACTACACAGAGGCAAACAAAGGCCGCACACAATGTCGGAGAACAAATACTTGACTACAAAAACAAATGACTAGAACGAAGGCTGTAAACTATAAACGTGATACAAAAACACTTGCACTGTGTTATGAAAAACGAAACTGAGAGCATTTTAAAAATCACACCTATTTTACTGATTAATATTATATAATCATTTATTCGGAAATTCTAAACCATGACAAATGAAGGTAAACTAATATGAACAGTAAAATGTGTTCAAACATGGACTTGGACTTTGGTTGTTTCTTCAACACAGAGGATATTTAGAACGAGCCAGGCGTGAACGTTAGTACATATTTATTAATATTCTAACAAAACTACACAAAGGCAAACAAAGGGCGCACACAATGGCGGAAAACAAATACTTGACTACAAAAACTAATGACTAGAACGAAGGCTGTAAACTATAAACGTGATCCAAAAACACCTGCACTGTGGCATGAAAAACAAAACTGAGACTATTTTAAAACTCACACCTATTTTACTGATTAATATTATATAATCATTTATTCGGAAATTCTAAACCACGACAAATGAAGGTAGACTAATATGAACAGTAAAATGTTGTCAAACATGGACTTGGACTTTGGTTGTTTCTTCAACGCAGAGGATATTTTGAACGAGCCAGGCGTGAACGTTAGTACATATTTATAAATATTCTAACAAAACTACACAAAGGCAAACAAAGGGCGCGCACAATGGCGGAGAACAAATACTTGACTACAAAAACAAATGACTAGAACGAAGGCTGTAAACTATAAACGTGAAACAAAAACACTTGCACTGTGGCATGAAAAACAAAACTGAGAGCATTTTAAAACTCACACCTATTTTACTGATTAATATTATATAATCATTTATTCGGAAATTCTAAACCATGACAAATGAAGGTAGACTAATACGAACAGCAAAATGTTGTCAAACACGGACTTGGACTTTGGTTGTTTCATCGATGCAAAGGATATTTAGAACAAGCCAGGTGTGAACGTTAGTACATATTTATTAATATTCTAACAAAACTACACAAAGGCAAACAAAGGGCGCGCACAATGGCGGAGAACAAATACTTGACTACAAAAACAAATGACTAGAACGAAGGCTGTAAACTATAAACGTGATACAAAAACACTTGCACTGTGGCATGAAAAACAAAACTGAGAGCATTTTAAAACTCACACCTATTTTACTGATTAATATTATATAATCATTTATTCGGAAATTCTAAACCACGACAAATGAAGGTAGACTAATACGAACAGCAAAATGTTGTCAAACACGGACTTAGACTTTGGTTGTTTCTTCGACGCAATGGATATTTAGAACGAGCCAGGTGTGAACGGTAGTACATATTTATTAATATTCTAACAAAACTACACAGAGGCAAACAAAGGGCGCGCACAATGGCGGAGAACAAATACTTGACTACAAAAACAAATGACTAGAACGAAGGCTGTAAACTATAAACGTGAAACAAAAACACTTGCAATGTGGCATTAAAAACAAAACTTGCACTGAGGCACCAATACAAAACTTACGTGGCGTGGTCAAAAAACGAACAGCAGGGCATGAAGGTAGGTACATGGAGATGTGGGTAAAGTGGGAAGTTGCCAGGCCGACTACCTGGTAACTCTGGCTTAAATAGTAACTGTGATCATTACTAACAAGTGTGAGGACTGAGGACAGGGGTGACTTGAGGGCAAGGTGAAAATCAATGAGTTGGCATGGAGACGAAAACAAACCAGGGAGTGCAAAAACAGAACTGAGTATCCAAAAAACAAAAAGTAACATGACCAAACATGACAAAAACAAAACAAGTAATCATGCCATGATTCCTCTTTGTAACCCCCTGAGCTAAAATGAGTTCGACACTCCTGGTCTAAACACTCAACATTTTTTATACCACGTCTTCATGGGAAATCAAGTCAAGTTGGATGACATACGCCTTTTTGTTAGAAGGCAAGTAAGGTTTTATTATTCGCCCCAGTTGCACAGCTAAGTTATTATCCCGTGTCACACATCAATAGCACAGGCGAACTAATGATGTATGAAACGCTAACACCAGGCTCTATTGATGTATGGCCCCTAGCTATAGAGCAAACAGTCTATTATCTCCCGACATGAAAACCGTATGCTTTGGTTTTTTAGGGCCCACAACAAGGGGTCCACATGATCAGAAATGCTTTGACCAGGTTCATGTCAAGTTTGACAGATTTTCAATAACTAGTAACAATCTAGGGCAGGGGTCACCAACACGGTGCCCGCGGGCACCAGGTAGCCCGTAAGGACCAGATGAGTAGCCACCTGGCCTGTTCTAAAAATAGCTCAAAGAGCAGCACTTACCAGTGAGCTGGCTCTATTTTTTAAATTGTATTTATTTACTAGCAAGCTGGTCTCGCTTTGCTCAAAATTTTGAATTCTAAGAGAGACAAAACTCAAATAAAATTTGAAAATCCAAGAAAAATATTTTAAAGACTTGGTCTTCACTTGTTTAAATAAATTAATTTATTTTTTTACTTTGCTTTTTATAACTTTCAGAAAGACAATTATAGAGAAAAAAATACAACCTTAATAATGATTCTAGGATTTTTAAACATATACACCTTTTTACCTTTTAAAATTCCTTCCTCTTCTTTCCTGACAATTTAAATCAATGTTCAAGTATTTTTTTTGTTTTATTATTATTGTAAATAATAATAAATACATTTTAATTAAATTCTTAGTTTTAGCTTCTGTTTTTTTGACAAAGACTATTTGTAAAATATTTCTTCAAACTTATTATGATCAAAATTCCCCAAAATTATTCTGGCGAATCTAAAAAATATTTAAAATCAAATTTAAATTTAATTTCAAAGTATTTTGAATTTCTTTTAAAATTTTTGTTCCGGAAAATGTAGAAGAAATAATGATTTTTCTTTGTTAGAAAAATAGCTTGGTCCAATTTGTTATATATTCCAACAAAGTGCAGATTGGATTTTAACCTATTTAAAACATGTCATCAAAATTCTAAAATTAATCTTAATCAGGAAAAATGACTAATTATGTTCCATAAATTATTATTTTTTTTTTTCAAAAAGATTCAAATTAGCTCGTTTATTTCTTCATTTTTTTCAGTTGAATTTTGAATTTTAAAGAGTCGAAATTGAAGATAAACTATGTTTCAATATTTAATTTTCATTTTTTTCGTGTTTTCTCCTCTTTTAAACCGTTCAATTAAGTGTTTTTTTAATCATTTATTCTCTACAAAAATCCTTCCGTAAAAGGAAAAAAATGTACGACGGAATGACAGACAGATATACTCATTTTTTTTAATACATATATAGATTTATTTATTTAAGGTAAATTGAGCAAATTGGCTATTTCTGGCAATTTATTTAAGTCTGTATCAAACTGGTAGCCTTTCGCATTAAACAGTACCCAAGAAGTAGCTCTTGGTTTCAAAAACTATAATTAACTACTTTTCAAAATACATTTTTCGAGCACTGACGATATGTATATACAATGTTTTACAGTTTAGATCTGCATTTTAGGATAATCTGTATTACTTTATTTAACAGACATCAAAATCGATACTAGTATGTTTGTCTATCAGTTCAGAACCCTCCACATCCCAATCATGAATATCATGATCCGTAGTCCGGATCGTGTTTTGTTTAGTTAGGTTCTGTTAGTTTTGAACTCCCTTAGTTCTTTTTTTGTGCTTTTACGGGGTTTGTTTTGGTTCCCATGGGTACTAATTGGTTTCACCTGCCTCTGATTAGTGTTCGGCACGTTCACCGGCTGTTGAGCACTAATCAGACAGCTATTTATTCACGTTGCTCACCACACTCAGGTCTGGCTTCCCTGTTTGTGTCATGATCCGCTACTCGGATCATGGCATATTCTGGTTTTGTTCTTTTTTGTATCACGTCCTTGTAGTATTTGACTCCTTAGTTCCTGGTGGCCCTTCTTGTTTTGTTTCCTTTGTCATAGTAACCCATTTGTGTCACCAGCCTTTTGTTCTTCACATGCACCTGCTTTTTGATTATCCCTTCTATTTAAGCCTGCCCTTGTTTTTCATTCGGCCTCTGATTCTCATTTGCTGTTTGATGCAACAGGTGACGTCGCTATTCCCGTATTGTGGTAAAGCTTTCAGCTTCCATGCTATGCTGTTGTTTGTCCCCAGCTCACATGCTAGCACTTTCTGTTTGTTTTGTCTTTAGTGCCTTTGTGCAAGTATTTTCTGTTCCTACTCTGTTTTTATAGTTAAATAAATCATCATTCTTACCTTCAGGCTGTGTCCATCTCTAACTGCATCCAAGAGAGAACAAAAACCACACCACGATGCCTGCAAAGCGTTACGTTGGTTTATTTCTGTTCTCCTCTCTTGATTCCTGTGCTAAGTTGTTGCCTTAGCTTCCAGTGCGATCGGCACACTTTTCTTTTGTTTGTTTCCTGTCTTTTGGTATTGTGTACGACTTATGGATTAAATCATGTTCCTACCTTCACGGGTTCGTCCGGAGTTGTCCGTTCTGCAATCCTGGGAGAACGACCCCGCAGTGAGCTGGGACCCCCCCTCGTGACAATGATGCATTAAAGAATCAATCATTTTTATCTCCTTTCAGATGCCTGCTGACTGACTGATTATTTTTTATAGTATATTAATTGTATTAATTACACTGTTATTTTGGTGCTGTGTGCGCAACAACATATTGTACTAGTACTCGCATTTTTTTAGGACCCTTGCAGACTAACTACTGCGTGTAAAAAAAACGCTTCAAGGACGGGACTGTTGTCGTTGCAAATCCCCTAATCAGCCAAACGTCACCATTGAACCGGAAACTACTGTGAAGTTGATCCATAACCACTTTATTTCCTTTGTGTGCCATTATCGACTCACTTCTGCACAAGTTGACTGTCAGGCTTGGACAAAGGATCAAACTCAGATGCAGAGAAGGGATATTTTGTTAGGCTTTTATTTTGACGGATCGTTCACCTCCAGAGTCAGAGTAATACAATATCTATAATAATAAAAATTGTCGGCGAAAAAGGTTCCAAAAAAAAAAAGGGGGATCAACCGAGAATCACTCCTAACAGGAAGAAAACACAAAATCAAAGACGAACTGTAATTTATGCCGTATCTGCTATAAAATTTATTAACACAAAACGCTCCAACAGGAGGAAAAAAATGATGACTATGAAAATTTCGACTTACTCTTCATCTAATAATGATTAACGAAAAAATCACTCAAAATTTTGAGGAAATAATGAATAGTAGGGAAAAATAATAACTCACCACTTCGGTTGAAAAAACTAAATCGCAAAATTCACTCTACTGAGAAAGAAGAACGTCAAACTCAAAATAGAAACAAGAGAATTCAGGATCCAGAACAAGGGGAGGCGTGGGCTTATATGACACATAAGGGTAATAGGAAACAGGTGGAAACAATTCGAGGGAATTCAGGATCCAGGAATACAAACGTGGGACGAGGCAAGGCATGGACATGGACGCAAGACAGGCACGAAAACTACAGACAATCTGGCACAGAACAAGGGGAGGCGTGAGCTTATATGACACATAAGGGTAATAGGAAACAGGTCGAAACAATTCGAGGGAATTCAGGATCCAGGAATACAAAACGTGGGACGAGGCAAGGCATGGACATGGACGCAAGACAGGCATGAAAACTTGAGACAGTCTGGCACAGAACAAGGGGAGGCGTGGGCTTATATGACACATAAGGGTAATAGGAAACAGGTGGAAACAATTCGAGGGAATTCAGGATCCAGGAATACAAACGTGGGACGAGGCAAGGCATGGACATGGACGCAAGACAGGCACGAAAACTCCAGACAATCTGGACAGAACAAGGGGAGGCGTGGGCTTATATGACACATAAGGGTAATAGGAAACAAATGGAAACAATTCGAGGGAATTCAGGATCCAGGAATATAAATGTGGGACGAGGCAAAGCATGGACATGGACGCAAGACAGGCACGAAAACTCGAGACGGTCTGGCACAGAACAAAGGGAGGCGTGGGCTTATATGACACATAAGGGTAATAGGAAACAGATCGAAACAATTCGAGGGAATTCAGGATCCAGGAATATAAACGTGGGACGAGGCAAGGCATGGGCATGGACGCAAGACAGGCACAAAAACTCGAGACAATTTGGCACAGAACAAGGGGAGGCGTGGGCTTATATGACACATAAGGGTAATAGGAAACAGGTGGAAACAATTCGAGGGAATTCAGGATCCAGGGATATAAACGTGGGACGAGGCAAGGCATGGACATGGACGCAGGACAGGCATGAAAACTCGAGACAATCTGGCACAAAACAAGGGGAGGCGTGGGCTTATATGACACATAAGGGTAATAGGAAACAGGTCGAAACAATTCGAGGGAATTCAGGATCCAGGAATATAAACGTGGGACGAGGCAAGGCATGGACATGGATGCAAGACAGGCACGAAAACTCGAGACAATCTGGCACAGAAAAAGGGGAGGCGTGGGCTTATATGACACATGAGGGTAATGGGAAACAGGTGGAAACAATTCGAGGGAATTCAGGATCCAGGAATATAAACGTGGGACGAGGCAAGGCATGGACATAGACACAAGACAGGCACGAAAACTCCAGACAATCTGGCACAGAACAAGGGAAGGCGTGGGCTTATATGACACATGAGGGTAATAGGAAACAGGTGGAAAGAATTTGAGGGAATTCAGGATCCAGGAATATAAACGTGGGACGAGGCAAGGCATGGACATGGACGCAAGACAGGCACGAAAACTCCAGACAATCTGGCACAGAACAAGGGGAGGCGTGGGCTTATATGACACATAAGGGTAATAGGAAACAGGTGGAAACAATTCGAGGGAATTCAGGATCCAGGAATATAAACGTGGGACGCTAAGTAGCACCTCCACCTCGAACTACTCGTCTCATCATGGCTGCTGCTAATAAAGGTGACAGGTGATTACATAAAAAGGCCCACCTGGGCCATCTACGCACCTGTCGCTGTTTTCGAGGCCGGTCCTGACATACCTGGTTCCGCTGCAGGCCCGCAGGTCACGCCCCCCTCCACACCCGTGTAAAAAATATCCAAGGAGGGGAACCTTAAACGATGATTTAGTGTGGCCGAAACGGGGCTTAGGCTAAATAATCATTCGCCTCCGTCTTTCCAGTGGTTAGCTCCGGTTGTAATGAAGCTGGCTGTGGCGCGTTCTTTCTGAATTCATTTCCTCTCCGTACTCAGTTTGTAAACAATAAATGAGTCCATACAAAACTAAGAGCCGGATATTCAAGAAATACACGGCGCACTTACCCGTTGTAGAGGTTGCCCTCTAGTGGGTTCTTCAAACCACCACACACTGCCAGAACAGCCAAGAATTCCTAGAATAACAGTGTTTTATTTTCATATAATAGTGCAAAGTATTTTGCTTTCTAGCAAACTGTCTATCTCTCCTGCGTCCGCTCTGTAGCACCTCCAACTCCAACTACTCGTCTCATCATGGCTGCTGCTAATAAAGGTGACAGGTGATTAGATAAAAAGGCCCACCTGGGCCATCTACGCACCTGTCGCTGTTTTCGAGGCCGGTCTTGGCACACCCCGTTCCGCAGCAGGCCCGCAGGTCATGCCCCCCTCCACACCCGTGTAAAAAATATCCAAGGAGGGGAACCTTAAACGATGATTTAGTGTGGCCGAAACGGGGCTTAGGCTAAATAAATACACAAGACGGCGTGGCGCAGTGGGTGAGTGGCCGTGCGCAACCCGAGGGTCACTGGTTCAAATCCCACCTCAAACCAACTTCGTCACGTCCGTTGTGTCCTGAGCAAGACACTTCACCCTTGCTCCTGATGGGTGCTGGTTGGCGCCTTGCATGGCAGCTCCCTCCATCAGTGTGTGAATATGTGTGTGAATGGGTGAATGTGGAAGTAGTGTCAAAGCGCTTTGAGTACCTTGAAGGTAGAAAAGCGCTATACAAGTACAACCCATTTATCATTTATAATCATTTGTTTAAGGGGTTATCCATGTGTGATTTCCACAAGTGTCTGTACATGTAGAAGAATGAGAAACTTGGGCATGTCTGGTTGACTCATTGCAGTCTTTCCAGTGGTTAGCTCCCGTTGTTATGAAGCTGGCTGTGGCGCGTTTTTTCTGACTTCACTTCCTCTCCGTACTCAGTTTGTAAACGATCAATGAGTCCTAACAAAGCTAAGAGCCGGATATTCAAGAAATACACGGCGCACTTACCCGTTGTAGAGGTTGCCCTCTAGTGGGTTCTTCAGACCACCACACACTGCCAGAAGAGCCAGGAATTCCGGGAATAACACTGTTTTATTTTCATATGATAGTGCAAAACCTACGATGAGGTGGCGACTTGTCCAGGGTGTACCCCGCCTTCCGCCCGATTGTAGCTGAGATAGGCACCAGCGCCCTCCGCGACCCCAAAGTGAATAACCGGTAGAAAATGGATGGATGAATGGATGATAGTGTAAAGTCTTTTGCTTTCTAGCAAACTTTCTTTCTCTCCTGCGTCCGCAAAGTAGCACCTCCAACTCCGACTTCTCGTCTCATCACGGCTGCTGCTAATATAGGCGACAGGTGATTGGATAACAATGCCCACCTGGGCCATCTATGCACCTGTCACGCCCCCCCTCCACACCCGTGTAAAAAAAATATCCAAGGAGGGGAACCTTAAATAATGGTTTAGTGTGGCCGAAACGGGGCTCAGGCTTAATAATTATTCGTTTAAGGGGTCATCCGGCTTAGTGTAAACATAGCCTAAGTATATACCTACAATGAAATATGCTAATTTACATTTTGTTGCGAGCACTAATTAGAAAAAGTCCAGCCGTCATGCAGCTGTTTTTAGATTTCCATGAAACGGGTGCTTGTTTGTTATAATGCGGCAATTACAATACGCACGGCTAATTATTCCAGTTGACTTTGATTATTTTTCTTTTAATTGTTCTATATTTCAAACACTTTCAAAGGCAATTCTGTTGTTTTCAGATTTTTTTACTATAAATTCTTTGTTGTTGCTCATATTCCGTCCATAATGGTTGTAATGCTGAACATTAGAGAATGTGAGGCCTGCAGGCCGAAAATGAATTGTGACCTGTGCTGTCGAGTCTCGGTAACGCTCTGTCTCACTTTGTTTGATTCACCATCATCACATCAGTGGTCCGTGAGAGAATCCATTTCGTAAGTTGAGTGCAAACTCCTATGTGTGACCTCGCACAATTGCCTTAAGGAGCTTGGATTACTGCAAAAAAAAAGGAGCATTTTTTTTACGTGTAGGAGGAATATTTTGTGAAGGCTAATTTGAAACTGGGGTATAAAATGCATGCCCAAACTCCGCCTAACATTTTACAAAACCCCAAAACCAGTGAAGTTGGCACCTTGTGTAAATCGTAAATAAAAACTGAATAAAATGAATTGCAAATCCCTTTCAACCTTAATCAGGTTATTTTTTTCAAATATTCGCTCGTTTGGAATTTGAAGCCTGCAACAGGTTTAAAAAGAAAGCTGGCACATGTGGCAAAAAAGACAGAGAAAGTTGAGGAATGCTCATCAAAAACTTATTTGAGCGGTGAGGGTTCATAGCTTACCAAAGTCATACTAAAACATTTTGATAGATTTTTGAGCACCGTGTACTATATTTCCAATGGAACATTTAAAGGCCTACTGAAACCCACTACTACCGACGTCGCAGTCTGATAGTTTATATATCAATGATGAAATATTAACATTGCAACACATGCCAATACGGCCGGGTTAGTTTACTAAATTGCAATTTAAAATTTTGCGCTGAAATATCCTGCTGAAAACGTCTCACGGATTGTAGAGGACATTTTTTTCCAGCATCGTTCCCAGCTATTAGCTCGTCTGTTTTCATCGCAAAATTCCACACTATTCTGGACTTCTGTGTTGCTGAATCTTTTGCAAAATGTTCAATGGACAATGGAGACATCAAAGAAGAAAGCTGTAGGTGGGAAGCGGTGTATTGCGGCCGGCTTTAGCAACACAAACACAGCCGGTGTTTCATTGTTTACATTCCCGAAAGATGACAGTCAAGCTTTACTATGGCACAGCGATCTCAAGCGAACACGGTTGGATTGGACCACACACACAAAGTAGCCTGCAACAGGTTTAAAAAAAAGCTGGCACATGTGGCAAAAAAGACTGAGAAAGTTGAGGAATGCTCATCAAACACTTATTTGGAACATCCCACAGGTGAACAGGCTAATTGGGAACAGGTGGGTGCCGTGATTGGGTATAAAAGCAGCTTCCATGAAATGCTCAGTCATTCACAAAAAAGGGTGGGGCGAGGGTCACCACTTTGTCAAGAACAAGATTTCTCAACCAGCTATTGCAAGGAATTTAGGGATTTCGCCGTCAACGGTCCGTAATATCATCAAAAGGTTCAGAGAAACTGTAGAAATCACTGCACGCACGCGATGATATTGCCGACCTTCGATTCCTCAGGCAGTACTGTATCAAAAAGCGACATCCGTGTGTAAAGGATATCACCACATGGGCCCAGGAACCATTGTCCATAACTACAGTTGGTCAATACATCTGTAAGTGCAAGTTAAAGCTCTACGATGCAAAGTATTAACAACACCCGGAAACACAGCCGACTTCGCTGGGCCCGAGCTCATCTAAGATGGACTGATGCAAAGTGTTAAAGTGTTCTGTGGTCTGGCGAGTCCACATTTCAAATTTTGGAAACTGTGGATGTCATGTCCTCTGAAACAAAGACAAAAAGAACCATCCGGACTGTTATAGGCGCAGAGTTGAAAAGCCAGCATCTGTGATGGTAAGCGGGTGTATTAGTGCTTAAGCCATGGGTAACTTACACATCTGTGAATGCACCATTATAAAGGTTTTGTCATCCATGCAACGTTATCAGGGACACCCCTGCTTATTTCAGCAACACAATGCCGCTACATCTGTAAGTGCAAGTTAAAACTCTACTATGCAAAGAATCAACAACACCCAGAAACGCCGCCAACATCGCTGAGCCCAAGCTCATCTAGGAAGGACTGATGCAAAGTGTAAAAGTGTTCTGGCATCTGACAAGTCCACCTTTCAATTTGTTTTTGGTAACCGTGAATGTCCTGTCCTCTGAAACAAAGCGGGAAATAACTATCCGGACCGTTAAAGGTGCAGAGTTGAAAAGCCTGCATCTGGGATGGTATGGAAATGTGTTAGTGCTTAAGCCATGGGTAACTTACACATCTGTGAAAGGCACCATTAATGCTGAAAGGTACATAAAGGTTTTGGAGAAACATATGTTGTCATCCAAGCAACGTTATCATGGACGCCCCTGCTTATTTCAGCAAGACAATGCCGCTATATCTGTAAGTGCAAGTTAAAACTCTACTATGCAAAGAATCAACAACACCCAGAAACGCCGCCAACATCGCTGGGCCCAAGCTCATCTAGGAAGGACTGATGCAAAGTGTAAAAGTGTTCTGGCGTCTGACGAGTCCACCTTTCAGTTTGTTTTTGGTAACTGTGAATGTCCTGTCCTCTGAAACAAAGAGAGAAATAACCATCCGGACTGTTGTAGGCGCAGAGTTGAAAAGCCAGCATCTGGGATGGTATAGAAAGCCATGGGTAACTTACACATCTGTGAAGGCACCATTAACGCTGAAAGGTACAAACAGGTTTTGGAGAAACATATGTTGTCATCCAAGCAACGTTATCATGGACGCCCCTGCTTATTTCAGAAAAACAATTCCAAGCCACGTGTAACAACAGCGTGGCTTCGTAGTAAATGATAAATAAATGATAAATGGGTTGTATTTGTATAGCGCTTTTCTACCTTCAAGGTACTCAAAGCGCTTTGACACTACTTCCATATTCACACACACATTCACACACTGATGGAGGGAGCTTCCATGGAAGGCGCTAACCAGCACCCATCAGGAGCAAGGGTGAAGTGTCTTGCTCAGGACACAACGGACGTGACGAGGTTGGTACTAGGTGGGGATTGAACCATGGACCCTCAGGTTGCGCACGGCCACTCTACCACTGTGCCACGCCGTCCCTGGCCCACCTGCAGTTCAAACCTGTCTCCCATCGAAAATGTGCGGTGCATTATGAAGCGTAAAATACGACAGCGGAGACCCCGAACTGTTGAACGACTGAAGCTCTACATAAAACAAGAACGGGAAAGAATTCCACTTTCAAAGCTTCAACAATTAGTTTCCTCAGTTCCCAAATGTTTATTGAGTGTTGTTAAAAGAAAAGGTGATGTAACACAGTGGTGAACATGCCCTTTCCCAACTACTTTTGGCACGTGTTGCAGCCATGACATTCTAAGTTAATTATTATTACCCAAAAAAAAAATAAAGTTTATGAGTTTGAACATCAATTATCTTGTCTTTGTAAAGCATTCAATTGAATATGGGTTGAAAATGATTTGCAAATCATTGTATTCCGTTTATATTTACATCTAACACCATTTCCCAACTCATATGGAAACGGGGTTTGTATGTGAAGGCTCGCACAACACTGACAGCCCTGAAATATGAAATGACTATCACAGGGCCGTTATTACAGTCCCAACATCGTGGATGTTCATTAATTATTTGCCAGCTTTGGTCCGTGTCCGACCAGGGACGCTCGCCCCCAGCTCCGATGAGAGCGCGATCAAAAGGATTTGATTTTAATGAATTAAGTGGGCAGGTCCGGCAGCGGAATGATTGTGCAGGGTTGTGTGTCGTCCCAGAAATCAATGGGTACTTAGGCAGAACACAAGGCTGCATTGACACCGGCCCCATGAGATATAACTGTCCACCCTCAGGTCAGGGTTCTGAGGCGATACCGCGGTAAGAATCCACTTCAGTATTAGGCTTTTTTTTTTTATCTGCACAGATCAAACACACCCTACTTTTTACACGTTCAAATATTCTCTTTCAGCGCTTCTCTTGAAACGTATTTGACACATTTTCTTGACACCATCTGTGATAACTCTTGCTTTTCTTAGAAGCAGCTCTACCTGGTGCAATCTCCACCTCATCCGTTAGTTTTGATTGCTTCGGAACAGCAAGAGCGAGATTGGGCCTAAGATTGCAGACTGAGTGGAGTGTGACACCTTTTAGCACGGCATATGCGAGCTATCAAGCTATCAATAAATTGTGGTGATTATTATGAATGTACTTTATATTAGAAATGGCAACAGTGGAGGATGAACGTCCCATAACAAGAAGATCGAGAAAAAACAGCAGCTTATCAAGTATGGTGTCCGCACGGACTACAAAGGCGGAAGCGCGCAATTTTTCAGGATTCACGCGGATCCTAAACACAAATCAGCAGGTATCAGAAGGTTAAAAAAGTTGCTTTTGCATAATATTGCGAAACATAACGCCAGATAATATGTCTTACCTTATACACACACCGTAATAATACTTATAATAATACTTATAATAATAATGCGCCGACAGTCCTTTGAGCGGTGAGGGTTCATAGCTTACCAAAGTCATACTAAAACATTTTGATAGATTTTTGAGCAATGTACTATATTTCCAATGGAACAAGGACGGCGTGGCGCAGTGGTAAAGTGGCCGTGCGCAACCCGAGGGTCACTGGTTCAAATCCCACCTAGAACCAACCTCCTCACGTCCGTTGTGTCCTGAGCAAGACACTTCACCCTTGCTCCTGATGGGTGCTGGTTGGCGCCTTGCATGGCAGCTCCCTCCATCAGTGTGTGAATGTGTGTGTGAATGGGTAAATGTGGAAGTAGTGTCTAAGCGCTTTGAGTACATTGAAGGTAGAAAAGCGCTATACAAGTACAACCCATTTATTTATTTAACATTCAAAGGCCTACTGGAACCCACTACTACCGACCACGCAGACTGATAGTTTATATATCAATGATGAAATATTAACATTGCAACACATTTTACATTTACATGATTGCATTTCATTTTTATTGAAGATATATATTTTTTTCTACATACGAACTTTGTCACCGTTTGAAGCTTAGTATTGAAAAAAAATATACACACTACACCCATCATTAAAAGTGTGAACATTCGGCTTGTAAATTGCAACTTCAGGGTAAAGCACAGCACATCTCACCCTGGGACCCACAATGATTTATGACCCACTTATGGGGAAGACGAAGCCAGCGGATGTATTTCTTTAATGGCAGGTGTCATCTTTGCAAACAATAACACACATCATCCAATAGTGCATTCCAGAGCACATTATTAAGGAAATGTGGAGGGATGTGATAATAAGTGCAATAATAAACAATGGAAAACTTTAAAATTGCTCTCAATACGACCACAAATTAAATACCGTGTAGACTCAACCTGTTTTTTTTTTTTGCTCCTAAAAATGCAATAAAATCATTGTATACTCAGAAAGTTAATTGCAGGCACTATAATCTGCGAATTGATTATATTCAAGGTGAATAAATACAGAACATCATTTAAAAATGTACCGTATTTTCCGGACTATAAGGCACACTTAAAATCCTTTTTTCCTCAAAACTCGACAGAACGCCTTATGTGAGGAATACGTTTGGTTGAGTTTACCGACCTCGAAGCTATTTTATTTGGTACATGGTGTAATGCTAAGTGTGACCAGTAGATGGCAGTCAAACATAAGAGATAAGTGTAGCCTGCACTATGATGGGTCTCAAGTAAACAACACCAACATGTTAAAGGCCTACTGAAATGAGATTTTCTTATTTAAACGGGGATAGCAGGTTCATTCTATGTGTCATACTTGATCATTTTGCGTTATTGCCATATTTCTGCTGAAAGGATTTAGTAGAGAACATCCACGATAAAGTTCGCAACTGTCAGTGTTAAGAGAAAAGCCCTGCCTTTACCGGAAGTCGCAGACAATGACGTCATGTGTTGATGGCTCCTCACATATTCACATTGATTATAATGGGAGCCTCCAACAAAAAGTGCTATTCGGACCGAGAAAACGACAATTTCCCCATTAATTTGAGCAAGGATGAAATATTTGTGTTTGAGGATATTGATAACGACGTACTAGAAAAAAAATAAAAAATTAAATAACGAGTTAAAAAAAAAAGCGATTGCATTGGGACGGATTCCAATTCCAATGTTTTTAGACACATTTACTAGGATCATTCTGAGAAATCCCTTCTCTTTCTATTGTGTTGCTAGTGTTTTAGTGAGTTTAATAGTACCTGATAGCCAGAAGGGTGTCTCCACAGGTGTGTTGACGCCAATGACTCAGGGAAGTCGACGGCAGCTTCATGGACGACCCAAGCTCAGCTTTTCTCCGGTTCGAAGCGACTTTTTAACCACAATGTTCTCACCAAAACCTGCTGGTTGACAAGTGGTCTGGATTCATGTTCGCTTGACCGCGCTCTGATCCATAGTAAATTTTCACCTCTGGGAATTTTAAACAAGGAATCACCGTGTGTTTGTGTGGCTAAAGGAGCATAAAGTGTTCTAAAACTTCCTGGTAGACTGCTGCATTGACCCTAGACCTCAGGAAACACAGTGGACCAACACCAGCAGATGACATGGCACCCCAGACCATTACCGATTCTGGAAATTTGACACTAGACTTCAGGCAACGTGGATTCTGTGCCTCTCCTGTCTTCCTTCAGACTCTGGGACCTTGATTTCCAAAGGAGATACAAAATTTACTTTCATCTGAAAACATAACTTTGGACCACTCAGCAGCAGTCCAGTCCTTTTTGTCTTGAGCCCAGGCGAGACGCTTTTGACGTTGTCTCTTATTCAAGACTGGCTTTACACAAGGAATGCGACAGCTGAAGCCCATATCTTGCATACGTCGGTGCGTGGTGGTACTTGAAGCATTGACTCCAGCTGCAGTCCACTCTTTGTGGATCTCCCCCACATTTTTGAATCGGTTGTGTTTGTTTGGGGCGGCATAGCTCGGTTGGTAGAGTGGCCGTGCCAGCAACTTGAGGGTTGCAGGTTCGATTCCCACTTGTGCCATCCTAGTTACTGCCGTTGTGTCCTTGGGCAAGACACTTTACCCACCTGCTCCCAGTGCCACCCACGCTGGTTTAAATGTAACTTAGATATTGGGTGTCACTATGTAAAGCGCTTTGAGTCACTTGAGAAAAGCGCTATATAAATATAATTCACTTCACTTCACTTCACAATCCTCTTCAGGGCGCGGTTATCCCTCTTGCTTGTACTTTTTTTTTCTACCACATCTTTGTCTTCCCTTCGCCTCTCTATTAATGTGCTTGGACACAGAGCTCTGGGAACATCCAACCTCTTTGGCAATGACCTTTTGTGTCTTGCACTCCTTCTTTAAAGTATCAATGGTCATCTTTTGGACAGTTGTCAAGTCAGCAGTCTTCCCCATGATTGTGTGTCATACAGAATCAAAACGAGAGACCATTTAATGGCTTTTCCAGGTGTTTTGAGTTATTTAGCTAATTAGAGTGTGGCACCAGGTGTCTTCAATATCTGACCTTTTCACCAAAACAATCTAATTTTCTGAGCTGTTGAATTTAGGGTTTTCATTGGTTGTCAGCTATAATCATCTCCTTTTTGGCAAAAAAAACACTTGAAATGTATCAGTCTGTTTGGAATGAATGTATACATTCTACAAGTTTGACTTTCTAAATGGAATTAATGAAATAAATCAACTTTTTCATGATATTCTAATAATATGACCAGCACCTGTATACTAAGTGTGCAGCTCCATGCGTTCTCCTCATGAGCTAAATTGAACTCGGTCTCTGCATGGTTCCTTGCTTCTTGTCTGATTAATAAATGTCATTAGTGTTTGAACCTGACCCCCCCCCCCTTCCCATTTCCCGAAATCGGAGGTTTCAAGGTTGGCAAGTATGCTTAGGCTGCTGCCCCCATGCACTCACTCACTCATCCCATGGCCTAGGAGGCCGTAGGGGTGTCACAGTGGATGCTCCGGCGATCACGATCTTATTGCGGTTCCTAGCAGGGTTTGGAAGCTGCAGCCAGTCCATTCTTTGATGTTGTCCATCCAGGCCTTTCTCTGCCCGCCTCGTCTCCGCTTACCCCTCTACTGTTCCCTGCAGGATGGTCTTTGACAGGCAGGTGTGTCTTGCGACATGGCCAAACCAGGTCAGCTTGCGACGTTTAACTGTTGAGAGTAGAGGTTCCTGTTCGCCAGCTGCCCCAAAGACTAGACCTCGGATAAGGGGAAGAAGATGGATGGCTGGAGATGGGCATCGTTATTCAAACCCCGTTTCCATAGGAGTTGGGAAATTGTGTTAGATGTAAATATAAACGGAATACAATGATTTGCAAATCATTTTTAATCGATATTCAGTTGAATATGCTACAAAGAAAACATATTTGATGTTAAACCTGATAAACTTTTTTTTTTATGCAAATAATCATTAACTTTAAAATTTGATGCCAGCAACACGTGACAAAGAAGTTGGGAAAGGTGGCAATAAATACTGATTAAGTTGAGGAATGTTCATCAAACACTTATTTGGAACATCCCACAGGCGTGCAGGCTAATTGGGAACAGGTGGGTGCCACGATTGGGTATAAAAGTATCTTCAATTAAATGTTAAGTAATTCACAAACAAGGATGGGGCGAGGGTCACCAATTTGTAAGCAAATGGTCCAACAGTTTTAAAACATTTCTCAACGAGCTATTGCAAGGAATTTAGGAATTTTACCATCTACGGTCCGTAAAATCATCAAAAGTTTCAGAGGATCTGGAGAAATCACTGTACGTAAGCGATGATATTATGGACCGTTGATCCCTCAGGCGATACTGCATCAAAAACCGACATCAGTGTGTAAAGGGTATCACCACATGGGCTCACAAACACTTCAAAAAACCACTGTCAGTAACTACAATTGGTCGCTACATCTGTAAGTGCAAGTTAAAACTCTACTATGCAAAGCGAAAGCCATTTATCAACAACACCCAGGATTGTCGCCAGCTTTGCTGGGCCAGAGCTCATCTATGATAGACTGATGCAAAGTGGAAAAGTGTTCTGTGGTCTGACAAGTCCACATTTCAAATTATATTCGGAAACTGTGGATGTGGTGTCCTCCGGAACGAAGAGGAAAATAACCATCTGAATGGTTATAGGCGCAAAGATCAAAAGCCAGCATCTGTGATGGTATGGGGTGTATTAGTGCCCAAGGCATGGGTAACTTACACATCTGTGAAGGCACCATTAATGCTGAATGGTCCATACAGGTTTTGGAGCAACATATGTTGTCATTCCAAGCAACGTTATCATGGACGCCCCTGCTTATTTCAGCAAAACAATGCCAAGCCACGTTACAACACCGTGGCTTCGTAGTAAAAGAGTGCGGGTACTTTCCTGGCCCGCCTGCAGTCCAGACGTGTCTCCTATCAAAAATGTGTGACGCATTATGAAGCGTAAAATAAAATAACAAGTTGTTGAACGACTGAATCTCTACATAAAGCAAGAATGGTAAAGAATTCCACTTTCAAAGCTTCAACAATTAGTTTCCTCAGTTCCCAAATGTTTATTGAGTGTTGTTAAAAGAAAAGGTGATGTAACACAGTGGTGAACATGCCCTTTCCCAACTACTTTGGCACGTGTTGCAGCCATGAAATTCTAAGTTAATTATAATTATGAGTTTGAACATCAAATATCTTGTCTTTGTCGTGCATTCAACTGAATATGGGTTGAAAAGGATTTGCAAATCTTTGTATTTCGTTTATATTTACATCCAACACAATTTCCCAACTCATATGGAAACGGGGTTTGTAAAAAAACTTGTCCCTTTGAAAAACCTGACTCCAGATTGAGTTTGGAGCAGGTGAAAAAAGGTCTAAGCAGTGATCAAGGGGAGATGACAATATAAATCTATACCATGATGGACTGCAAAGGGTTAGAAAGGATAATGACTCAGAGGAGGTAAAGTGCCTACTGTAGTATCTGTGAGCATTGTTGTGCATTCAGGTGAAGTACTGCTTTGAACCAACGCGCTTCATTTCAGCTCGGAGTGCAGAGCTGGCTGATATTTTCTTCGTTTAAGTGAGGCTGGGCTGTGCCGCCGTTTGTCTAAATTGTAATTTAGTGAGAAGCCCCATCATTATGCAAATGAACTCGTCTTTATTTATAGTAAAAAAAAACAAAAAAAAACACTGGAAGCTTTGCATGCCTGAGCACTCACTCAGTAGACCCAGATGCTGTTTGCAGAAGAGCCGGTACGAAATGGTGAAATATGTCCTGGGCGTGATGAAAACAAAGGGCTGTTTAGCTGCAGTGCAAAGGGATGCTTCACATGCCACTGGAGATGTCGCAATCCCGATCATGTGATGAGATCAGGATTCTAATATTTGCCTTTTTTTTTTTTTTCTTAATGAGATGCCGAGCCCGGCCGATATTTACCACAGCTGTGTCCCAGTGTTTACACGCTTAAGAGTGTGCTGAAGTGAAATATGAGTCAAAATGGATGCACAGCCAAGGAGACACGATTACATTTCCATATACTTTGTTGCACACATGCGGGAGTTGCATGAGGATGCATGTCTTGCCGGAACACCGGCTCCAGTCTGAGAGCGGACAGTGTTATCGATCCATTAGGGGTGTCCCATAAAAAAATACATTTTTTAATAATCTATTTTAAAGAGGAATGTAGTTAATCGTATAATTAAAAAGTAATTAATCCACTTTATTTGTATAGCACATTTAAACAACAACATTTCCAAAGTGCTGCACAATAATATTAAAAACAATATTCAAATAGTATCCTTAGCTCCACCAATGACTGAATAAAAACAAAACAAAAAAATATAAAAACATTATTGAGGAGAGGTGGAGCCAAGATGGCGGCAAGGAGGCGGAGGATGCGGCGGAGCGGAGAGGCGGGGCGTGCCGGGAGCGACGCCGCAGACGAAATCAGGTGCGTGGGTCGCGCACTTGGACACAATCAACATATCTCCTCTGATTGTATAAAAGGGGTGAAGGAGGAGGGATCGGGGCTGAAGGAGTTGGAGAGCCGGAAAGAGCGATCAAAGAGTAACAGAGAGCGAGTCATATAGCGGGACGACGACGACGGCGGCTGAAAGAGCGGACCGGAGAGCGAGACACGGAGTAGCGAGCAGTGCGAGTGAGGACGGCGCAAAAGTCTGCCTTTATTAGAAAAAACAAGAGTCAAACCTGCTCAAAAGCATGTCCTTCCTGGGTAGTCCATTGAACCCGCACGATGACGGCAAGAGACTGTCACAAATATAAAAATAAATATGATTAAAAACACTTTTAAAAGGGTAACATCAATTAAAACAATAAATACAACATTTAAATACAGAGGACCACATAATGTATGTAATGTTAAAAGCCAGAGATTAAAAGTGGGTCTTACCATATGAAATCTGCGTTCAAAAGACTCTGGCTTATTAGTGATTCCTAAAGCCCAAAAAAAGTCTGCGGGCTATAGGGTGTTTTCCGTTCGGGCTCCAGTACTCTGGAATGCCCTCCCGGTAACAGTTCGAGATGCTACCTCAGTAGAAGCATTTAAGTCTGACCTTAAAACTCATTTGTATACTCTAGCCTTTAAATAGACCTCCTTTTTAGACCAGTTGATCTGCCGCTTCTTTTCTTTTTCTCCTATGTCCCCCCCTCCCTTGTGGAGGGGGTCCGGTCCGATGACCATGAATGAAGTACTGGCTGTCCAGAGTCGAGACCCAGGATGGACCGCTCGCCTGTGTATCAGTTGGGGACATCTCTACGCTGCTGATCCGCCTCTGCTTGGGATGGTTTCCTGTGGACGGGACTCTCGCTGCTGTCTTGGATCCGCTTTGAACTGAACTCTCGCGGTTGTGTTGGAGCCGCTGTGGATTGAGCTTTCGCGGTATTGTGTTGGACCTGCTCGACGTCCATTGCTTTCGGTCCCCTGGGGTCCTCTCCGGGGTTTCTCCTAGTCATCATTGTCACTGGCGTCCCACTGGGTGTGGGTTTTCCTTGCCCTTGTGTGGGTTCTTCCGAGGATGTCGTAGTCGTAGTGGTTTGTGCAGTCCTTTGAGACATTTGTGATTTAGGCCTATATAACATTGATTGATTGATTGATCGAAGAGGAGACGTAAAACACCCCACTGTGGTGGGGCAAAGTGTTCCAGAGATTTAGGCCGACCACAGGGAAGGCCCAGTCCCCCCCTGGTTTTAAGTCTCGTCTTGGGGACCGCGAGCTGGAGCTGACCCTCGGACCTCAGAGCACGCGCAGGAGTGTAACGATTCGATTTTGAATGTCCTAGCCTCTATCGCTTGGGCTATCCTCCACTTACCTTCATCAAACGCTTCGATTTCCGTGGCGAGAAAACTTTTCTTTGCTCGCAGTCTACTGTGACGTTTAGCTGGCATTGTGGTTATGCGGGTGCGTTTTCCTCATAAATGCAGGCGGACTAGACACAGCGTGAAGGTAAGAAATGCTTATTTATACTATAAAACAGACTAAGAACAAAAACACTTGCACAAGGCACAACAGACAAAACCAACAGAACTAGCATGGAAGCTAGAAAGAACAAAAAGCGCTAGCATGTGAGCTAGTGAATTGTGAAGTGAATTATATTTATATAGTGCTTTTTCTCAAGTGACTCAAAGCGCTTTACATAGTGAAACCCAATATCTAAGTTACATTCAAACCAGCGTGGGTGGCACTGGGAGCAGGTGGGTAAAGTGTCTTGCCCAAGGACACAACGGCAGTGACTAATATGGCGGAAGCGGGAATCGAACCCTCAAGTTGCTGACACGGCCACTCTACCAACCGAGCTAAACCGCTAGGGAAACAAACAGAGGAATAGCGTGGAAGCTAACGATTAAAAAATATTTTTAACACAATCGGGGATAGCGACGTCACCTGTTGCATCGGACAGCAAACTAGACCGCGAGAGTGAGTAACGGAAAAGGCAGGCTTGTATAAGGACAGAAATTAGGAGGCAGGTGCGCGTGAAAAACAAGATGCAGGTGACACTAATACGTGACTTTGGAAACGGAAACAAACAGGAAGTGCCACCAGGAACTAAGGGTGTCAAATACTAACAAGACGAGATACAAAACAGAACCAAAACCCGAATGTGACATGATCCGAGCCGCGGATCATGACAGATACCGGTGACGGAAACCGACGTCACTCGTCATTTATTTATTTATTAGAACTTGTGAGGCGAAAAAGTAAATGCATCCCGATAAACACATGTTGGTGCTTCAATAGCAAATGACACGCCAGCTGTATCGGTCACACCTTTTTTAAATGTATTTCCTTAAAGTGATACACACGTCGAGTCTTCGAGGGACGGTATCACTTTCTGTGTTTCATAAGGCATCGAAGCTCCAGTATCGCATCATTCATGTTTACTTTAATTACTTTCTGTAAAACATCTTCAGTTCTACAATTTAGTGCCAAAGTATCGGATCAGATCTGAGTTAAGAAAAATCGGATCAAACCTAAATGTGCAAACGTCATATTTATCTTTCCACCTTTTTTAAAGAAAAATACCCAGCAGTGACATCAAAGACAGAACTAACCCTTCTATTATGTTAAGGGTCAATTTGACCCATTTCAGTTTTTGTGTTCATCAAAGTACTGGTTATCCTTAATTTTTCTTGCTGAAATTTGGTGACTTTTCCTCATCTAGGGCCATGAAATGGTGTGTAAAATCAGAACACTTTGATGTGTAGTGGAATGTATTGCAGAGTTTTTATACAAAAATGATGTTGCAGGTCATTTTGACCCAGACGCTTTAATGTGGGTAAATAGCTTTTCAGATCCAAAATAAACATGTCTCTTTGATGTACTTTTTACTTTGATGCACAATTGTTTGTATTTTGATTGCCTCTGAGACCCAGAGCCAGGTTTGGGAAGAGAGAAAATTTTCTCACACTTGTCCTTGTCACTGTTCTCATGTCAACTCTTTGACAAACTCACCAAAAATGAGCTCCAGAGGGATGGCATCTGAGGAGGCTTTATCACAGAATTGTACAACAAAGGTACATTTTCAACCCATTTATCCCACCAAATTTCAGCAAGAAAAAGAAAGAATAGCCAGTACTTATCAACACAAAAACTGAAATGGGTCAAATTGACTCTTAACATAATACAATTGGAATTAAAAATGTATTGTATGTCACTTTCCTAAATGTTTATGTAACGTAAAATAAAGTTGTTATTGGTTTAACCTGTTTTGTTGACTGTTTTGAGTGCATTTACACAGTACGGGTTAAAATGACCCACAACATGATCAATGTCATTTTCTCCAACATAATACAAGGGTTAAGAGAAGTTGTGCAAGTCGCTTCTATTTGACCTCAAATGGTGACTGTTGATATTAAACGGAGGTAAAGGATAAACAAACCAGTGGATTGGTCCAAAGCAAGCACTACAGCCGGGTTAGTGTTTGCCTCATCCCTGTGAGAATCCTGCGTGTGACCGAAGCATTAACTAGTGGGGGTTGGTTAATTTATTCAGGACGAACCTGCAGCGTGCTCAAACGACCACTAAGTAGCATATGTGAGCGGATTAGACTTAGACTTAGACGAACTTTATTGATCCACAAGGGAAAATTTTTCCACAAAGTAGCTCAGTTACAAAGGATGGAAAGGGTAAGGATGGAAAGGATAATGCAGGTATAAAGTACACTTAAATGTACCATATATGTAATATTTTATATATACAGTATATAATATATACTGATATATTATATTATGTAAAATATATATATATATATATATATATATATATATATATATATATATATATATATATATATATACATGTGTGTCTTAATTAGATTATCCAGAGAATAGTGCTCGATACCATGGTATGTGTGTGTGGCAAAAATCACAAGACTACTTTATCTCTACAGAACTGTTTCATGAGGGGTTCCCTCAATCTCCTGACGATTAAGGGAACCCCTCATGAAACAGTTCTGTAGAGAAGAAGTAGTCTTGTGATTTTTCCGACACGCACACACACATATATATATATATATACATATATATATATATATATATATATATATATATATATATATATATATATATATATATATATATATATATATATATATATACTGTATCATCTCTTACTCTTTATCACTCACTTATCAGTGAGAGATGGGGAAAAAAATATCCCAGGCCCACTGTACATAGAAATATTGGCTGGTTCCAACAAATGAGACAAAAGGAAATCGAGTCATGCAGTGTGAAGAGTAGTTTATGTTGTAATTACAGTTTTATATTCAAGACACATTCAAGTTGTTACACTGGTTCTATTACCAGGCTCTTAGGAGGTGCATGGCATTAGTACACGTTCATTTATTAAAGGCACATCTTTCCGTAATCTGATCTTTACCTAAATTTTACATACTTATACGTCCATAACCATAGAGTATTGTTCTATACAACAATAATTCCTATAAGGTTGACTGCTTGCATTAAATGAACCTCAACTGGTTGGGCTCTGAACTCAGTTCCTTCCAAAAGTAAAATAGACAATTTAACACTGCTGGATTTAAATGAGTCGTCCGTGATAGTGTGAGGGATAAGCTTTTTTTCTTTATTTTAAAACCAGACTCCAGTGGGGCGGCCATCTGCCTTGACCATATGCTGGATCAAACTCACTCGTATGCTTGTGTTATTTAGGTATATACAATAATCATAACAAATGCATGTGGATACCTCCGGCCGATTGGAAATATACATTTTTGTTACAGCAGACTTTCACATTACTTGCAAATCTAGTTATTCTGGTCTAAATATGACCTGAAAAAAAATATGTAGTCAAAGTTACATCCCTACACGCCTGTTATTTTATAAAATCCCCTGACGAGCAGGGAAACCTGCGAAACAGGCTTGTAGGGATGATATAGCCTCTGTGTTTTTTCTTGACCTAACGTATATATACATATATACATATATATAAATATATATATATATATATATATATATATATATATATATATATATATATATATATATATATATATACATACATATATACATATGTATATATATATGTATATATATATATATATATATATATATATATATAAATGTGTGTATATATGTGTATATGTATATATATGTATATATATATATATATATATATATATATATATATATATATATATATATATATATATATATAGATATATACACATATATATATATATAAATATACACATATATACACACATTTACATATATACACACACACATATATATATATATATATATATATATATATATATATATATATATATATATATATATATTAACACTACACTCAGGCAAATCATATTGTTAATGTGGATTCCCATATCCACTGGGATACTTTTCTTTTTGACTTAAGTATATTATTATTACACTTAATTACACTAAACGCAACACTTGTTTTTGCTCCCATTTTTCAAGAGTTGAATTTCAAATATATACAACTTTTACTGTATACATAAAATACCTATTCCTCTAAAATATTGTTCACAAATCTGTCTAAATCTGTGTTAGTGAGCATTTCTTATTCGCCACCATAACCCATCCCACCCCACAGGTGTGGCATATCAAGACGGCGAAAAAAGTTTGAGAACGACTGATCTATGCCAATACTAAAACAGTGTTGTATCTTACATAACTCGAGAGATTTTCTATTGCCGATTAAGCTTCAGGTCCCCCCACCTGTTTCCGTATCAAAAGATTTGTGTTTTCCTTTTTCTGTCCACACACATTGTTCACGACTGGAATGCAACAAAGCTGTTGATTAGAGATAACTGGGTCTTTGATGGAGCTCTTTATTGTGGCATTTCTTTTTACCGCCTCGGCGCTGTCAGCACACATGGATCTCGTGTTGTCAAAATTGCTGGCTGTGATCGGCAGAGACTTAATTACTTGGGCCCTGCAAACCCAACCGCTTGCGTTTTCTCAGGAATGAGTCATTACTGGAGGGCTTGGCTTTTTGTATTACACAGTGTAGCGTAAGATGTACAACGGTAATAAACAAAAGCTGAGCACCGTCCCTTGTCAAAGTATGAGATGACTTGGTTGTTGTCGGCGTATTGTTGCGCCGCAGCTTCAAGTCAATTTGTTTAGGTGCTAAAGGAGCACGCTGGAGTGTTGTTTGGATCTTGTCACATCTGATCAATGCATATAAATGTGATGCCGGGGGCCTTTCGGAGGTTCTTCAATGGGGATGTCGGTCACGGCATTAAATTTGAGTTAAAGTGTCACCATCTCGCACGCTTCACGGGATTCCACGACATCTGAAACTGACATCCATTTGCTCCGAATCCGATCGTTCAATGGAACTCAACCCCGGATGGAGGGCGTTTTATTTTTATCGTTCAGTTCGACATTCGTTACAGGGATCAGGCCCTGTGCCCCTGAGATATGAAGCATCTGATTTGTGTCTGTAACCGCACAAAATCCAAGCAGTGAAATGTATACCGGAGCCCTATGGTCTGAACTAAAATAAGCTTTTCTGTGATTTAAACATATGTTGCATAATTGTTTTAGCAACTCATCTATAAAACATGCATGTTTTACATGCAAAGTATGTGGTCTGTAGAGCCGTAATCAATGGACTCATTTGATCAATCACAAAAAAAACATTGCATTCGTCATGTATAAACACAAATTATTCACCCAATTTATTTTGACCGTACATGCTCCTTTACTTTAACCGCGGATGGTTACCTGGTAGGTGGTGCGGGTTTGCTTTATGGTCAGTGATCAGTTCAATGCACCCCAAAATACACCCTGACTGGACTTTAGGTAAAACTATTAATAAAATACTGTTTTGTTTTTTGTTTTTTTTAGTTAATAATTGATTGTGACAGACTATTGCCGTCGTACGGGTTCCATGGACCACCAAGGAAGGACATTATCGTGCAGGTTTGACTCTTGTTTATCTTTTCAAATAAAGAAAGTATTTTGCGCCGTCTCTGCTCCCACTGCGTCGTCGTCTGAGTCTTGCTTTTTGTCTCTTTCGCTCCTCATCCACTGTTGCGGGCTCTCCAACTCCTTCTGCCTCCATCACTCCTCCTTCTCCCTTTTTATACATTGAGCGGAAATACATTGATTGTGTCCAGGTGCGCGATTCACGCATTTGATCTCCAGGCACGCCCTGCCTCGCCGCTCGCATTCTCCGCCTTCTTGCCGCCATCCAGTGTGCCCTGCCGCTCCGTCGGACCGTCGGCTCCGCCTCTCCACATAGATATTGGTTTGTTTGTGTTCCAGAAGAGTGTTGGGTTGCCCATTGTTGCAGTGATTTGATTTGATTTTTATTAAGGATCCCCTTTAGCTGGTTGCCACAACAACCCATTAGTCTTCCTTCAACTCAATACAATTACAATAAAAGCATATCATTATAACTACACAATACAGACAAAAATAAAAGCATCAATAAGAAAACAGGCAAACAATTTACAGTCACAGAATAATAATTACCATATAAATATAACTACATAATATAAAACCAAACAAAATCATCAACGAGCAAACTAATTTAAAGACTCAGATAAAATATTACTTTCTTTTTTAAAAACCTGTTTACTTTCAATGCCGGTGAAAATTTGAGACGGGTTATTCCAGAGCGATACAGATCTATAATCAAAAGATTTCCGCAGAGCATTCTTCCTGGGACAAGGGAGTACAACATGCCCCTCACTAGATGCCCTAGTATTAGTGCTACTGTAAACTATTTGGGCCATGAGAAAAGCAGGAATTATACTACCGGTTACTAATTTGAAGAATATAAGAGTATTAGCTGACAACCTGTTCTGCACTGTTAGCCAGGAAAGAGAAGCATGCATTTGGTTCTTAGTGAACAACCCCAAACCAGCCTTGCTGCCCTATTCTGGACAATCTGGAGCTTACTGATCTCACCACTTGCAGCAGATGCCCAGACTGTAGAACAATAGTCCAGATGACACAAGACTAAACTCCTAAAGGGGAACATTATCACAATTTCAAAAGGGTTTAAAACAATACAAATCAGTTCCCAGTGGCTTGTTTTATTTTTCAAAGTTTTTTTCAAAATTTTACATCTCCCCGAATATCCCTAAAAAAAGTTTTAAAGTGCTGGATTTTCGCAATTTGCGATGCGAGTGTCCGTTTCCCTGTGACGTCATACAGTGCTGGCAATACAAACAAACAATGGCGAATAGCACAGCAGGATATAGCGACATTAGCTCGGATTCAGACTCTGATTTCAGCGGCTTAAGCGATTCAACAGATTACGCATGTATTGAAACAGATGGTCGGAGTATGGAGGCAGATAGCGAAAACGAAATTGAAGAAGAAACTGAAGCTATTGAGCGAATAGCTATTGACTATTCGGCCATAGCATGGGTGTACCTAATGAAGTGGCCCATAGCATGGCTGCCTTATTAGCATCGCCGGTAAAATGTGCGGACCAAACGATCAGGACTTTTGCATCTTGTGACACTGGAGCAAATTAAATCCGTTGCTTGGTAAGTGTTTGTTTCGCATTAAATGTGGGTATCTAGTTTCAAATGTACATACAGCTAGCGTAAATAGCATGTTAGCATCGATTAGCGTAGCGTGTTAGCGTCGATTAGCTGGCAGTCATGCTGCGACCAAATATGTCTGATTAGCACATAAGTCAACAACATCAACAAAACTCACCTTTGTGATTTCGTTGACTTTATCGTTGCAAATGCATCTGCAGGTTGTCCATACATTTCTGTGCCATGTCTGTCTTAGCATCGACGGTAAAATGTGCAGACACTCCGGCACATTCAATGGGGGTCTGGCGGCAGATTTCTTGCCAGTGGTGCAACTTGAATCTCTCCCTGTTAGTGTTGTTACACCCTCCGACAACACACCGACGAGGCATGATGTCTCCAAGGTTCCAAAAAATAGTCGAAAAAGCGGAAAATAACCGAACTGAGACCCGGTGTTTGTAATGTGAACATGAAAATGGTCGGTGCATTACGTCATCGCTACAAGACCGATAAACAGAAAGGTGTTTAATTCGTCAAAATTCACCCATTAAGAGTTCGGAAATCGGTTAAAACAATATATGGTATTTTTTCTGCAACATCAATGTATATATTGACGCTTGCATAGGTCTGGTGATAATGTTCCCCTTTAACAATCTGACAAAGAAGAAGTGGATCAACAAAAGCTTTAGCAACTCATCTATAAAACATGCATGTTTTACATGCAAAGTATGTGGTCTGTAGAGATGTAATGAATGGACTCATTTGATTAATCACAAAAAAACATTGCATTCGTCATGTATAAACACAAATTATTCACCCAATTTATTTTGACCGTACGTGCTCCTTTACTTTAACCGCGGATGGTTACCTGGTCGGTGGTGGGGGTTTGCTTTAGGGTCAGTGATCAGGTCAATGCACCCCAAAATACACGCTGACTGGACTTTAGGTAACAGTATTAATAAAATACTGTTTTTTTTTGGTTTTTTTAGTTAATAATTGATTGTGACGGACTCTTGCCGTCTTACGGGTTCCATGGACCACCAAGGAAGGACATTATCGTGCGGGTTTGACTCTTGTTTATTTTTTCAAATAAAGAAAGTATTTTGCGCCGTTGTCGCTCCCACTGCTCGCTCCTGCGTCTCTCTCTTCCGCCGCCCCCGTCGTCTAAGTCTTGCTCTCTGAGCAGCACATTTCCTGGAAATACCAACAGCCCTTCCCATCTTTGTAACTATATCAGTGATATGATTTTCACCAGAATAGAGTGCTGTCCAACATCACTCCAAGGAGCTTGGCACTTCTGACCTGTTGAACTTTGGAACACAAGATAACCCTTGCCTAGTCCCCAATAAAATATTTTTGGTTTTTGAGATGTTAAGGACAAGTCTGTTACATACTGCCCAGTCATGCAGAGCTTTTAGTTCCTCACTCAATACTACATTAAGTACACTGCGTGATGGTGCAGCATGATATAAGGTTGCATTGTCAGCATAAAGAACCAATTTGGCACATCCGGTAGCCCAAGGTAAATTATTTGTGAATATAGAAAAAAGAAACTCCCCCTGTTGAACACCACAATCCAAACTTCTGCTATTAGACAAGCTTCCATTAATATACACCTGTTGTGAGTTTACATTATTCACCCAAGGAACTTTAGTTTTTAGAGAGTTCCGGTCAGACGTTTTTTTCACGGGACACATTTCCGGCAGATGAGGAGATGCTGCACCGTTATTGATTTAAGTAAAGTCTGAATGTCATTAAAACAGTCAGCGCCATCTTTTGACACTTCTTCCACTCCTGTCCTTGCACGCTACACCGCTACAACAAAGATGACGGGGAAAAGACGCTGCCGAAGGTGAGCCACGTTAATAAGACCGCCCACAAAACTGCACCATGTCAGAAAGCGGCTTGGAGATGGTCTGTAAAATGTAATCTATGCAACATTTTGACTAAAGAACCACCATTATATGTTATGTACCCACAAGGAAGTGTTTTTAATTCAGAAAAAAATACTTCTTTAATTCGCCTTATTATCCGGTGCGCTTTATGGTCCGGAAAATACGGTACATTTAGTCAGGAAATGTCAGAAATGAAATAAGGAACCAGTGATTACATTTTGGGGCTGATGCAGATCAGGATTTTTTTTTATTATTATTATGGGGAGATATGGCCTGGCACAGTTATGCGGTCTCTGAGTGCTTTTGTAGTTTAATCATGTATAAATGAATGATAAATGGGTTGTACTTGTATAGCGCTTTTCTACCTTCAAGGTACTCAAAGCGCTTTGACACTACTTCCACATTTACCCATTCACACACACATTCACACACTGATGGAGGGAGCTGCCATGCAAGGCGCCAACCAGCACCCATCAGGACCAAGGGTGAAGTGTCTTGCTCAGGACACAACGGACGTAATGAGGTTGGTACTAGGTGGGATTTGAACCAGGGACCCCCGGGTTGCGCACGGCCACTCTTCCACTGCGCCACGCCGCCCCTCATGACTCTTACTTGATATACCGTATTTCCTTGAATTGCCGCAGGTCATATAGTATGCGCCTGCCTTGAATTAGTGCCGGGTCAAACACGCTTCCCAAAATAATTAGCGCATGCTTGGTATTATCGCCTGGTCAAACTCGTGACGTCAGGAGGGACACTTCCCCTGTCATCATTTTCAAAATGGAGAAGGCTGATTTCAATACCGGTAATTTGAAATCGCATAAAGGAAAGAAGATTAAGAGCTATTTAGTAGGATTTAAGATCCAAGCTTACACCACACTCAAATTTTTACTGCATAACTTTGGTAAGTGCCGTAGTGAGAAGGGGTTTTAAAATAATTAGCGCATGCTTACTTTTACCGCATGCCTTTAATAAGCACAGGAGTGAGAAGAGGTTTTAAATTAATCAGCGCCCCGTCGGCAATTCAAGGAAATACGGTAGTCTTCTATTAAACACTTCTTCTGGAGCACTTACATCCCCTTTAATACTAAAATTAAGGCGTGATGGTGGGCAATCCAATCATTCCACTTTATGGGCCATTTCTCTTAATCATAGACAGCTTCTGTGATTATTATGTTGCTGTCAGCTGCCGAAAACGCAGTAATGTTCTTTTATGTCTGTCAATCAGCAATTTATTTACAATAGGAGGAATTAAGGTGCTCGGAGGAATTATCTACAAAGTCATGACAAAATGTGAAAACGGTTCCTTTGGCATGAATGGAGAAGGGGGTATGAATAATGGAGGGATACACAATCGGCTGGGATCATGAAAGGCAAAGACGAGATCTCGGTGGTTCGTCCTTTTCATTATTTATTTTGATACTGCATTCGTCTTTTCTTTAGATTTTTGCTTTCTTTCGAGACTGTTCCATTTTGTTAGTGCTCTGTTACTGCTGGTGTCTCATCAATTTCCCAATTTATATGGTGTTAGTCTGCATTGAGTCACGTTAAATTGAAATGCACAGTATGTGAACGGAAGTTGATTTACTGTACATCAGGGGTCTCAAACTCAATTTCCCCGGGGGCCACTGGATGCCGAGTCAGGGTGAGGCTGAGCCGCAAGAAAAATTTTTTTTAAAGGGGAACATTATCACAATTTCAAAGGGGTTGAAACCAATAAAAATCAGTTCCCAGTGGCTTATTTTATTTTTTGAAGTTTTTCTCAAAATTTTACCCATCACGCAATATCCCGAAAAACAACTTCAAAATGCCTGATTTTAACCGTCGTTATATCGTTATATCCACCCGTCTATTGTCGCTAAAATTCGCTCCATTTTGTCCACTGAAGACGCTGAGATCATTATCCATGCGTTTGTTACGTCTCGTCTCGACTACTGTAACGTATTATTTTCGGGTCTCCCCATGTCTAGCATTAAAAGATTACAGCTGGTACAAAATGCGGCTGCTAGACTTTTGACAAGAACAAAAAAGTTTGATCACATTACGCCTGTACTGGCTCACCTGCACTGGCTTCCTGTGCACTTAAGATGTGACTTTAAGGTTTTACTAATTACGTATAAAATACTACACGGTCTAGCTCCATCCTTTCTTGCCGATTGTATTGTACCATATGTCCCGGCAAGAAATCTGCGTTCAAAAGACTCCGGCTTATTAGTGATTCCTAGAGCCGAAAAAAAGTCTGCGGGCTATAGAGCGTTTTCCGTTCGGGCTCCAGTACTCTGGAATGCCCTCCCGGTAACAGTTCGAGATGCTACCTCAGTAGAAGCATTTAAGTCTCACCTTAAAACTCATCTGTATACTCTAGCCTTTAAATAGACCTCCTTTTTAGACCAGTTGATCTGCCGCTTCTTTTCTTTCTCCTATGTCCCCCCCTCCCTTGTGGAGGGGGTCCGGTCCGATGACCATGGATGAAGTACTGGCTGTCCAGAGTCGAGACCCAGGATGGACCGCTCGTCGGGACCCAGGATGGACTGCTCGCCTGTATCGGTTGGGGACATCTCTAGGCTGCTGATCCGCTTGAGATGGTTTCCTGTGGACGGGACTCTCGCTGCTGTCTTGGATCCGCTTGAACTGAACTCTCGCGGCTGTGTTGGAGCCACTATGGATTGAACTTTCACAGTATCATGTTAGACCCGCTCGACATCCATTGCTTTCGGTCCCCTAGAGAGGGGGGGTTGCCCACATCTGAGGTCCTCTCCAAGGTTTCTCATAGTCAGCATTGTCACTGGCGTCCCACTGGATGTGAATTCTCTCTGCCCACTGGGTGTGAGTTTTCCTTGCCCTTTTGTGGGTTCTTCCGAGGATGTTGTAGTCGTAATGATTTGTGCAGTCCTTTGAGACATTTGTGATTTGGGGCTATATGAATAAACATTGATTGATTGATTGAAACAAATATGGCGGATAGCACAGAAAGGTATAGCATAGTAGCTCTGATTCAGACTCGGATTTATGCGCCGTAAGCGATTCAACAGATTAAGCATGTATTGAAACGGATGGTTGGAGTGTGGAGGCAGGTAGCGAAAACGAAATTGAAGAAAAAACTGGAGCTATTGAGCCATAGCACGACAGACAGCGGAAACAAGGACGAATGCGGCGATCGCCTTCTAACCAACGATTGCAACTTTTGACCACTGATGCAACTTGAATCCGTCGATTGGTAAGTGTTTGTTTGGCATTAAATGTGGGTGGAGGGAAATATAGAAGCAAATGAGGCATAATGATGCAATATGTACATACAGCTAGCCTAAATAGCATTTTAGCATTGATTAGCTTGCAGTCAAGCCGTGACCAAATATGTCTGATTAGCACATAAGTCAATAACATAAACACAACTCACCTTTGTGGTTTCTTTGAATTTATCTTTGGAAATGCATCTGCTTTGAGTGTCAGAGGATATCCACACATTCTTGCCATCTCTGTCGTAGCATAGCTGTCGTCGGTAAAATGTGCATACCATTTCTTGCCACTTTCGCATCTTTTGGCCTGTGGTGCAACTTGAATCCGTCCCTGTTTGTGTTGTTACACCCTCCGACAACACACCGACGAGGCATAGTCTCTCCAAGGTACGGAAAACTGTCGAAAAAGGGAAAATAACAGAGCTGATTTGACTTGCTGCGTGTAATGTGTTTGAGAAAATGGCGGATTGCTTCATGTTTTTCTGCAACATCAAGGTATATATTGACGCTTACATAGGTCTGGTGATAATGTTCCCCTTTAATAAAATATTTTTAAATGTCTTTATTTTTATTTTCAACACAAAATACAATCCAAATATAAATGAGCAAAATGAGAATTAAGTAATGTGAGGCAATGCAAATTAAACAATAAAAAAAAACAAATAACAGATTGTATTGGTCCAGGTTATCGGGGACTATTATTACCGACGGACAGGTGTCGCGGTGTGACTGCAGCCAGGCGCGTAAGAAAACCCTCGTGTCCGCTTTTCCACTAACGCAGAATGTTGAAAGAGCCATTTTGGACCCAAATAACAAATATCGTTTCTGTCTGGAGCCAACGGGAGGGGGATTGGGGGAGGGGGGCTCGCCGTGGAGTATAAAGTTAGCACCAAACGGGCTAATATCACGATTAACACGTCCGATTCCCCCAGCGACTCTCTGTCGGAGTATCAGCGCTGGGGTCCAGTGCAACCACAGTTTTGTATTCTCACTCGGTCCTTCGGCGGAGTGCTTTGGAAGCTACCGGTCCGCTCGCCCAAATTGTTTACAGCGGCGCTGGGGGAGGGAGCTCGACAGAGACAGCGAGCAGGAGGGCGAGCAAGGGAGGAAGAGCGCATGCGGGTCTAGTGGAAAAGCAGCAAAACTTTTCTCTGCTTGCATCACGCAAGTGATATCAATGTTCGGCCCTCGAGAGCTATACATCACACCGTAATTGGTAGATTCCTTCAGCTCCGTACACAACGATGTCAAGCGCCACTCATATAAAACTTGCGGGCCGCACAAACATTAAACTTTCATATTAAGTTGGGGGCTGCAAAAATAACATCTTGCGTACCACAATTGGGCCGCGAGCCGTGTGTCTGAGACCCCTGATTTACATAATGATGTCATGACGTGGTTTGCGCAGCTTACTCTGGGGTTCATTCTCCCAAAATGCCGACGGACCATTCCGGACAAAGCGTGCAGGTAAGAACATGATTTAATTTTCAAAAAATCAAAATAGTACAACAAAACAAAACACAAGGTGAAAGCACAACATGCTTCTCAAACTTGGAGCTAAAGCCAATATTCTGCAGAGACTATGGCCTGATACAAATAAGACTTAAGCAAACAATGACACCAGACTTAAATAATGCCTCTGATTAGTCCTCAGGCAGCAGGTGAGCAGGCCAACACTAATCAGAGAAAGGTGGAAATAATAAGTAACCATGGTGATTCAAACAAACAAGGGTGCACAAAAAACAGGGACTAATGGAGTCCAAAACTAACCGAACATAACAAAACATGATCCGGATCACGGATCATGACACATGAAGTCCAGTTCTGGTCATTTTAAATAGAAAAAATATACACCAGCTGAATTTTTTTTTTTTTTTTTTTTTTTAGTCATAGTGTTAGCTTTAAGGCCCCCTCCAATACATATTTATCACTATGCTTTACAACAAAGTTCTAAAGCTTAGTGATGTATCAGATACATCAGATTGTAGATGGGTTTATTTTTGACCCTTCGCGTTCATATTTCGCTGCGTTGGTTGCATTTTTGTAGCGTTTCGCTTGATTGTAAAATTTGTCTATGAAGACGTTAATATTTTGTCAATATTCAGTGTTTTATCGTTCATAGTTAATATTGTGAATCCTACATTCTTTATTTTCATGTACATTCTGGGTGTCTCATTCAGTAAAAATAAATAAATTAATTAATTCCATTCCGTTTTTTAAGGTGGTCTGTCATAACGTTTTTAGCATTCAATCAGACATTATTGTGAGGTTTTGTATTAGTGTTCTTAGAAATAGGACCCAGTACAGCAGATTTTCACAGCTTACATATATATGTGTGCTTATATATATATATATATATATATATATATATATATATATATATATATATATATATATATATATATATATAGAGAGAGAGAGAGAGATTTTCTTTTCTCAAAATTTGGCCCCCCGAGTCAAAATAATCGGGAAAAAGACTGAGTCAGAATCAACAGGAAATTGGACAAAAAAAAAAAAAAAACAGACCTGGTGCTCAAAACTGACAACAAATAAGGTCATTTTATTTTGTGTCCTCTTCTACTGATATTTTACCCAATTTGCTTGAGGAAATGCTAAAATAGAATAAGCAAACTTTGTTGTCAATAGAAGACCAGGCAAGTGCGGGAATTACGACTATTTTTATATTTCTGTTTTGCTGATAATTTGAACCATATTGAGTTACCAATCAAGGGGGTGAGAAGCGGCATATCAAGTCTAATCTACCCATGACACAAAAAGTAATTAATATTATGAAAAATGATTGCCAGATTCAATTTCAGGAGCAGAAAATACATACAGAGAACTTGTTTGCGAGATGTTGTTCATCTGGACGCCAAGGGACGCTAGAACGTCAGGAAATGATTATTATTTCATTAAACATCTGCCCTCAAAATATTGAAAAAAATGCTGACTTTCAATCTTTTTGGTCCTTGCGGATTACTGCTTGGTTTCCCTGTTATGCTAATGAGATGATCATTTGGCGCACTGCAGTAAATTAAACAGATTCAGGCTCCATCATGTGTAAATATTGAGAAAGTGACATTTGATGAGTGTGAGGAGCAGGATTTAAACGAGCGTCTGAGCTGCCAGTCTTAAGTGTGATCGGACAAAATGAGTCGCTCCCCTGTTTTAATTAGCACTCCGCTCCACATGCAAAAACAGATATGGCGTGCGGCACAACCTCGATCAATACTGTCACTCGTCAAAGACGAAACAAACTCGAAATGGGAAGGGGATCCCTGAAGTTAGCGCCCGACGTTGTAAAGTATTTTTTTTCATGTCCGGTTCTTTCAACCCTCGCTTTGGTTGAGCTTCAACATGAGCCGAGCAGAACACGGGTTTCTTTTTATGAGGGATACGTAAGTCTGAATTCTTTATCAGTCGCGAGTACACACCTCCTCCTAGGTGCTCGGCTGCGTTCTGTTATTCTTATCTCATCATTTGCTGAGCATATTCTTGTGTCAGGATCCATTTTGTCTGACAACTCCTCCCGTAGTTCCGCTAAAGTCCCCTATCAGTCTGTTTATTCAGCGTTTTCCCACGACGGCTGACTGATAGGTACGTTGCTCGGTGCGTATTGTCGCGGTCGAAAGTTTGCAAACACTTGTAACACTTGGCCTCAACAAAATTGACAAGATCTTGGGTTTGGGGGAACCTGCTTTCGTGACGAAACACGACGGACTCTTGGGAGAAGAAGGACGGTCGTGTGCCTGCCGAACTCTTTTCTGTCGAGGACGTGAAGATATCCACCTATTCGGAATTATAACAACAAGACATCTGCTGATTGGAGTAAGCGTTGCTCTGGTTTGTCGACAAATTAAGAGTTGCTGGCAGTCTTCAAAGTACCCCAAAGCTGCCACAAATGATTGGAGGATGCGGGAAGAACTGTGGATTACATCGGACTGTCTACCCCGCAGTTTTGAGGACCGGTCATAGACAATTTTAGGGTGAAAAGCAAATTTTATTTTCACCCGCATACAAAATCGTTCTAACTTGGATTGTTTCCCTGGCTCTGAGACTCTCCTGAAGGACACTGCAGCGAAGACACAACAAACTCCCATTTTTTTCTTTCATGGACTTTGGACTAGCGACTGCAATACATCAAGGCCGCGGAACAGAGACACACTACGGGCTTTCACACACATCCACAAAAATGTACGCCACTCATACACACCCCATTGCCCCCCAACCCAACGCTCTCGACACAAATCCCATAGGGGTGATGAATGGATGGTAAGCGCCTGAGAGCTGCGGCCTACCACCATGACCTTGAACTGCCTTCCCTCTGTTGCTAGATATCTCGACATACATGTTGTAATATGTATATGTGCTTTGCTATCGAGGTTTTTTCCCACTCCAGACTGGGCCCAGTCTGGATTGTATTTTTTTACTCATCCTTCCCCAGCGTTTACCTGTTTCCCATCTTTTACGGGGCGCCTTATGGCAACCCTGTACACTGTTTGTTTGTCTAATCTTGAACAGGTTTGTGCTGCAAACAAAGTTTTGTTGTACTTGTGTAATGACAATAAAGACCTATCCTATCTTTCCTATCCTAAAGAACATAACGTCATGGCTGTCTTGGGTTTTCAATATTTTCTACAACTCTTATATTTTTGTGATAGAGTGATTGGACCACACACTTGTTTGTCGCACCTATTCTGAATTATAACAACAAGACATCTGCTGATTGGAGTAAGCGTTAAGCGTTACTCTGGTTAGTCGACAAATTAAGAGTTGCTGGCAGTTTTCAAAGTACCCCAAAGCAGCCACAAATGATTGGAGGATGCGGGAAGAACTGTGGATTACATCGGACTGTCTACCCCGCAGTTTTGAGGACCGGTCATAGACAATTTTAGGGTGAAAAGCAAATTTTATTTTCACCCGCATACAAAATCGTTCTAACTTGGATTGTTTCCCTGGCTTTGAGACTCTCCTGAAGGACACTGCAGCGAAGACACAACAAACTCCCTTTTTTTTCTTTCATGGACTTTGGACTAGCGACTGCAATACATCAAGGCCGCGGAACAGAGACACACTACGGGCTTTCACACACATCCACAAAAATGTACGCCACTCATACACACCCCATTGCCCCCCAACCCAACGCTCTCGACACAAATCCCATAGGGGTGATGAATGGATGGTAAGCGCCTGAGAGCTGCGGCCTACCACCATGACCTTGAACTGCCTTCCCTCTGTTGCTAGATATCTCGACATACATGTTGTAATATGTATATGTGCTTTGCTATCGAGGTTTTTTCCCACTCCAGACTGGGCCCAGTCTGGATTGTATTTTTTTACTCATCCTTCCCCAGCGTTTACCTGTTTCCCATCTTTTACGGGGCGCCTTATGGCAACCCTGTACACTGTTTGTTTGTCTAATCTTGAACAGGTTTGTGCTGCAAACAAAGTTTTGTTGTACTTGTGTAATGACAATAAAGACCTATCCTATCTTTCCTATCCTAAAGAACATAACGTCATGGCTGTCTTGGGTTTTCAATATTTTCTACAACTCTTATATTTTTGTGATAGAGTGATTGGACCACACACTTGTTTGTCGCACCTATTCTGAATTATAACAACAAGACATCTGCTGATTGGAGTAAGCGTTGCTCTGGTTACTCGACAAATTAAGAGTTGCTAGCAGTCTTCAAAGTACCCCAAAGCTGCCACAAATGATTGGAGGATGCGGGAAGAACTGTGGATTACATCGGACTGTCTACCCCGCAGTTTTGAGGACCAGTCATAGACAATTTTAGGGTGAAAAGCAAATTTTATTTTCACCCGCATACAAAATCGTTCTAACTTGGATTGTTTCCCTGGCTTTGAGACTCTCCTGAAGGACACTGCAGCGAAGACACACACCTGTTGTCGTTGACTTTGGACTAGCGACTGCAATACATCAAGGCCGCGGAATGAGACACACTACGGGCTTTCACACACATCCACAAAAATATATGCCAGACATACACACCCCAACCCCCCCCAACCCAATGCCCTCGACGCAAATCCCAAAGGGGTGATGAATGGATGGTCAGCACCTGAAGAGCTGCGGCCTACCACCATGACCTTGAACTACCTTCCCTCTGTTGCTAGATATCTCGAGATGCATGTTGTAATATGTATATGTGCTTTGCTATGGAGAGTTTTTCCCACTCCAGACTGGGCCCCCTTAGGAGCCCAGTCTGGCGATCCATCAGCGTTCTTGTTCTGTAACCCTGTACACTGTTTGTTTGTCTAATCTTAAACAGGTTTGTGCTGAAAACAAAGTTTTTTTGTACTTGTGCAATGACAATAAAGACCTATCCTATCTTTCCTATCCTAAAGAACATAACGTCATGGCTGTCTTGAGTTTTCAATCATTTCTACAACTCTTATATTTTTGTGATAGAGTGATTGGACAACAAACTTGTTTGTCACAAAAAAAAATATTCATGAAATTTGGTTCTTTTATGAATTTATTATTGTTCTACTGAAAATGTGACCTTAAGTCTGTGATGATTTGCTGGCATCGTGGTGTGGTTGCGCTCGCTCGTGGATGCAATGCGGAATGGACACAGCCTGAAGGTAAGGAAATGATTTATACCAGGGGTCACCAAAACGGTGCCCGCGGGCACCAGGTAGCCCGTAAGGACCAGATGAGTCGCCCGCTGGCCTGTTCTAAAAATAGCTCAAATAGCAGCACTTACCAGTGAACTGCCTCTATTTTTTCAATTTTATTTATTTACTAGCAAGCTGGTCTTGTTTTGCTCGACATTTCTAATTCTAGGAGAGACAAAACTCAAATAGAATTTGAAAATCCAAGAAAATATTTCAAGGACTTGGTCTTCAATTATTTAAATACATTTCTTTAATTTTTTAGTTTAATTCTTATAAATTTCAGAAAGACAATTTTTGAGAAAAAAATACAACCTTAAAAACGATTTTAGGATTTTTAAACATGTATACCTTTTTAACTTTTAAATTACTTCCTCTTCTTTCCTGACAATTTAAATCAATGTTCAAGTAAATTTATTTTTTTATTGTAAAGAATAATTAATACATGTTAATTTAATTCTTCATTTTAGCTTCTGTTTTTTCAATGAAGAATACTTGTGAAATATTTCTTCAAACTTATTATGATTAAAATAAAAAAAAAATATTCTGGCAAATCTAGAAAATATTTAGAATCAAATTTAAATGTTATTTCAAAGTCTTTTGAATTTCTTTTAAAAATGTTGTTCTGGAAAAAATGGAAGAAATAATGATTTGTCTTTGTTAGAAATATAGCTTGGTCCAATTTGTTATATATTCTAACAAAGTGCAGATTGGATTTTAACCTATTTAAAACCTGTCATCAAAATTCTAAAATTAATTTTAATCAGAAAAAATTACTAATGATGTTCCATAAATAATTGTTTTAATTTTTTCAAAAAAGGTTTGAATTAGCTAGTTTTTCTCTTCTTTTTTTCGGTTGAATTTTGAATTATAAAGAGTCGAAATTTAAGGTAATGTATGTTTCAAAAGTTTTCTCCTCTTTTAAACCTTTTAATTAAGGTTTTTTTTCATCATTTATTCCGTACAAAAAAAACCTTCCGTAAAAGGAAAAAAAATGTACGACGGAATGACAAACAGAAATACCCATTTTATATATATATATATATATATATATATTTATTAAAGGTAAATTGAGCAAATTGGCTATTTCTGGCAATTTATTTAAGTGTGTATCAAACTGGTAGCCCTTCGCATTAATCAGTCCCCATGAAGTAGTTCTTGGTTTCAAAAAGGTTGGTGACCCCTGATTTATACTATAAAACAAACTAAGAACAAAGGCACTTGCACAAAGGCACTGTAGACAAAAAACAACAAAACTGGCATGTGAGCTAGAAGAAACAAAATAGGCTAGCATGTGAGCTAGGGAAATACCCAAACAAATAGCGTGGAAGCTAACAAGTTTACAAAAGTCTTTACCACAACGCGAGAATAGCGACGTCACCTGTTGTATGGAAGCAAATGACAATCCGAGAGCGAGTAACGAAAAAGGGAGCCTTAAGTGGAGTCAGAAATTAGGAGATAATCACAGAGCAGGTGCGTGAGGAAAACAGAAGGCAGGTGACACAAATACGTAACTGTGATAACAGAAACAAAACAGGAAGTGCCACCAGGAACTAAGGACATCAAATACTAAACAGGATGATAACAAAACAGAACAAAACCAGAAAATAACATGATCCAAGTAGCGGATCATGACAAAGTCTACATACAGCAATGTTAACATTTGGATCCGTGGTCCGGATTATGTTTAATTTAGTTATGTTCTGTTAGTTTGGGACTCCCTTAGTTCCTGTTTGTGCACCTCCTGAGTTTAGTCACCATGGTTACATAGGATTTTCACCTGCCTCTGTTGTTCGGGACACACCTGTGTCTAATCAAGAGACGACTATTTAAGTCCGCCTTTGTTGAACACTCGTTCTGGTTTCATTGTTTGCGTCACACCTTTGCCGAGTGAGTTTCGTTCCAGGCTCTAGTCCGTGCTAAGTTGTAGCCTTAGCATCCGGTTCCGTCTGGTTTTTTTTTCCGTTTTGTACCTGTTTTGTGTTCATTTACGATTAAATTATGTCGTTACCTGGAAGTCCTATCCTGGGAGAACTAACCCCCGCATTGGTGACACTTTGGCAAGTTTCACTGCAATAAGGCACTTTTAGTAGCCATCCACGAGCTTCTGGTAAGCTAATGGTTGAAAAGTTGACCACTCCTCTTGACAAAATTGGTGCAGTTCAGATAAATTTGCTGGTTTTCTGACATGGACTTGTTTCTTCAGCATTGTCCACACGTTTAAATCAGGACTTTGGTAAGGCCAGTCTAAAAATCTTAAATCTAGCCTGATTAAGCCATTCCTTTATCACATTTGGCATGTGTTTGGGGTCATTGTCCTGTTGGAACACCCAACCTCGCCCAACATCCGGGCTGAGGATTTTAGGTTGTCCTGAAGAATTTGGAGGTAAGCCTCCTTTTTCATTATCCCATTTACTCTCTGTAAAGCACCAGTTCCATTAGCAGCGAAAAAGGCCCAGAGCATAATACTACCACCACCATGCTTGACGGTAGGGAAGCTGTTCCTGGGACTAAAGGCCGCACCTTTTTTCCTCCTAACATTTTGCTGGGTATTGTAGCCAAACAGCTCAATTTTCACATGAAGATAAGACCTTCTGGAGGAAAGTTCTGTAGAAATGATGGGAAACTCAAGACAGCCATGACATTAAGTTTTTGACCATGGCACAGTTTTATTTGCACTATTTTGGCCATTTTATCTCAGATTTTTTTTTTCTTTATTTCAAATACGGATGTTATGGCCTTTCGGGACCTTTTCTTTCAGTAGCATTTTAGATTGTTATCCTCAAACACCGCAATGTTGTGGCGATGACATACCCGTGCCAACATTTTTGTTTCATGGGACCTTTATTGCATTGCATTTACACTGCACTGCTGTTTTTATGGATTGGCGAGTCACCAAAATACTAAAAAATGCTATAATAAAAGTTCAGTTGCAGACGGTCCTAATCGTTAATTCACAGTTAGCGTTCTGAGAATACATTATCGCGGATAAAGGGCGTTTTGTCACTTGCCAATCAATTCTCAGTGTCAGGTTTGCTATTTGGCAACAAATGGAAACCCATTCAAGCAGTTCAAATTCTTGCTGATTGCATCTCTCTGATCAATCCCTAAGCCCTTTTTTTTTTTTTTTTTTTTTTCCCCCCCCTCGGTATACCAGCAACACCCAGAGTGCAAGGAAAGAACGAGACACGGCCGATGCAGAGAATGCAGCCACGCTTTGTGTGTGCGTATGTGCATTGAACCTAAGTGTCGGGTTCAAAAGCGGGCAGCTGAAGGCTGTTACGCCACAAAAAGTCCGCCACTCCGGTTTCCTGTCCGTCAGATGTCTTGCTTGGCTGAGCGCCACACAGTGATGGCGTTGACAAAATGACAGGATGGGAGCAGTCGCCAGTGAACGTCAATTTGGCTTTGAAATGTTATTTTCCCTATAACTCCATACAAAAACAAAAACAAAAAAACACGAAAGCTGTAGAAATTGAGACACTATGAACAAGGGGGTCGTCGACTGTATTCATCCAAGTGCCAGCATTTTTTTTGGAGGGTCAGTTAATAGCAAGCCACTTAAAGGCCTACTGAAATTATCCATCCATCCATCCATTTTCTACCGCTTATTCCCTTTTGGGGTCGCGGGGGGCACTGGCGCCTAGCTCAGCTACAATCGGGCGGAAGGCGGGTTACACCCTGGACAAGTCGCCACCTCATCGCAGGGCCAACACAGATAGACAGACAACATTCACACTCACATTCACACACTAGGGTCAATTTCAGTGTTGCCAATCAACCTATCCCCAGGTGCATGTCTAGATTTTCTTATTTAAACGAGGATAGCAGGTCCATTCTATGTGTCATACTTGATCATTTCGCGATATAGCCATATTTTTGCTGAAAGGATTTAGTAGAGAACATCGACGATAAAATTCTCAACTTTTGGTCGCTAATAAAAAAGCCTTGCCTGTACCTGAAGTAGCGGACGATGTGCACGTGACGTCACGGGTTGCGGAGCTCGTCACATCTGAACATTGTTTACAATCATGGCCACCAGTAGCGAGAGCGATTCGGACCGAGAAAGCGACGATTTCCCCATTAATTTGAGCGAGGATGAAAGATTTGTGGATTAGGAAAGTGACGAGGGCATTGGGAGCAATTCAGATGTTATTAAACACATTTACTAGGATAATTCTGGAAAATCCATGATCTACTTATTGTGTTACTAGTGTTACAGTGAGATTATATGGTGGTACCTGAAAGTCGGAGGGGTGTGGTGACCGCCAGTGTCTCCGAGAGAAGCCCCGTTTCTCGACGAGGCAAGGCAGCCGGGCTGCGATTTTTTATCTTTTTTCCCTCTACGGTGTAAGCAGCCGAAGGGAGGAGGCAAGAGAGTCCACAGCTGCAGGAGGAACGACGCAAACTCTCCGCTCATGTCTACGGTAAAAGCCGAATGTAAACAAGGAAACACACCGGCTGTGTTTGTGTTGCTAAAGGCGGCCGCAATGCACCGCTTCCCACCTACATCTTTCTTCTTTGACGACTCCATTATTAATTGAACAAATTGCAAAAGATTCAGCAACACAGATACTGTGTAATTATGCGATGAAAGCAGACCCCTTATAGCTGTGATCGGTGCTGGATCAAAATGTCCGCTACAATCCGTGACGTCACGCGTCATCATACCGCGACGTTTTCAACAGGATACTTCGCGCGAAATTTAAAATTGCAATTTAGTAAACTACCCCGGCCGTATTGGCATGTGTTGCAATGTTAATATTTCAAATCCTGTCTATTTTTTTCCTCCAGATAATGAATCTTGCAGTCATTTTCCTTAATATCAATTAGTTTTTGAGCAACAAAAAGGGGGAATGCCCCCTTTCCTTGGACAGACTCTTAATTGTCTCTTGGTTTGACAAACTGGAGGCCACTCCCCCAGCAGAGACAGTGTGGATAAAGACATATACAATTATTGTTTTGATCACTTAACTGCATGGTTTTGTCACCCCGGACAATGATTACTTCTTAATTTTCAGCAAAAAAATAAATCTCCCTTTCCATAGACACCGTAGGCTGTGTTTCCTCACGCTCTTTTAGTATTTTTTCAAACATCTTGAAGAAAATATAAGGAGAAGAGGATGCAAACTAGAACACTAAGTGTCAGGTTCAAACACTGATGATGTCTATTAAACAAGACAAGAAGCAAGGAATTCAACAGAGACAAAATTCAATTTGGCTCAATTGAAAGAGAGACGCCTGGACACTGTACACTTGCACATTGTCTCAGCACGCTCTGGCGGAAGATTGTATGCGACCTCTTTTTATTTAGACTTACCCTGTTTAAATACCAACAGCTGTTTCTAAAGGAATAGGGGGTATGCAAACAGCCATTGTTTTTGGTCACATTAACACAAAATAAAAAGACCCTTCAGGCTTGGACTGGTCCTGGATCGAGCTTGGGCAATAACCCCTCCCGTCTCCTCACATCGTACACAATGGAATTTTACAAGCTTTTACACATAATTATTCTAAGACTAACAGCTTCCCGTCTTTGTCTCTCCGGGTCTGCGGGTCTTTCTCTGTTTTTTCTGCAGGTTGTGACTATAGGTTGTTCGGCCACCGCGATACTAATGAATCATATTTGGTACTATACCGCCCTCTGCAAAGTACCGGTACGCAACCCCGGCGTCGTCACGTCGTTTTATTGCTGGTTAACGAGCAGACGAGCATGTTCGGCAGCGCACAATCACGGAGTACTTACAAGCAGACACAGTGTGTAGACAGAAAAGGGAGAACGGATGCATTTTGGCTTAAAAACTAACGATAAAAGTGAAGCTATAACACTGAAACACACTCAGGAAAAGATGCTTAAAGACATGGCTAACTAGCTAGCGGCTAAAGTCCATCCCCAGTCTGCAGTGTTTTAGCTTCTTCTAAATCAGTAATCCTCGCCTTTATGGCAACAAATAAAGTACGTTTCTAACAAGTATCATCTCTGCGGGACGAAGAATAGCTAAACATGCTTCACTACACACCGTAACTCACCGGCGTCAAAATGTAAACACCTAACATCTACTGTAATGATATCAAGTACAGTAGTGTAACTAGTTGATACTAACAATATCTTCTTTCGTTTTTCTTTCACTTTATATTATGTTTATCAACTCAGGAAAAATATCTCCCTGGACACATGAGGACTTTGAATATGACTAATGTATGATCCCGTAATGACTTGGTATCGGATTGATACCCCAAATGTGTGGTATCGTCCAAAACTAATGTAAGGTATCAAACAAAATAAGAATAAGTGATTAATACATTTTAACAGAAGTGTAGATAAAACACGTTAAAAGAGAAAGTAAGCAGATATTAACAGTAAATGAACATGTATATTGATAATTATTTTTTTACCACTTGTCCTTAATAATTTTGACAAAATAATATACTGAGAAATGACACAATATGTTACTGCACACGTCAGCAGCTAAATTGGGAGCCTTTGTTTGCTTACTTACTACTAAAAGACAATTTGTCTTTTATTAAAGGACAAACTTGCAATAAGAAACATATGTTTAATGTACCGTAAGAATGTTTGTTAAAATAAACCCAATAATGCTGTTTTTTTTGGTGCCCTTTATTAAGAAAAGTACCGAAAAGTATCAAAATAATGTTGGTACCGGTACCAAAATATTGGTATCGGGACAACACTAGTTGAATATCTAAAAATACATTTAATGGAAATCCAACTTTATCCACAGTGTCAGTTGTTATGTAGAGTGGCGCTTTCCATTGTTTTCAGCAGACTGCATTGCAAAATGATCTCACGGGAGATCCACCCATGAATGGGCCCATATATGAACATATTCCCTCCTGTACTGCCTTAATGCATACTTGCCAACCCTCCCGGATTTTCCGGGAGACTCCCGAAATTCAGCGCCTCTCCTGAAAACCTCCCGGGACAAATTTTCTCCCGAAAATCTCCTAAATTTCAGGCGGAGCTGGAGGCCACCCCCCCTCCCAGCTCCATGCAGACCTGACTCAATGTTGTGACCCTCTTAAACAGGACAATACTGCCATCTACTGTACATAGAATAGAATGTAAATATATTCTACATTTAAGTGCAGTCAAGGAACATGCATAACGTAACTTCATCACGCCGCCTGGTTATTGACTCCAACCCAATATATTACACCGTCGACGAGCAAAATGAAGAAATATGCTTGCAAGTTCCAGAACGATTGGAAACAAGAATTTCAGTTTACCCAGGAGAGTTCGAAGGGGAAGGGGTATGTTGCCTGTAAATTTTGTAGAACAGACTTCTCCATTGAACACGGCGGCCGAACGGATATACTCAGCCATGAACGGTCAGCGAAACACAAAGCATCGTTCACAACCCAGTAACATGGCCCACCTCGCAAAATGGAGACCCGATGGTGTAACGCAGGGGTCGGGAACCTTTTTGGCTGAGAGAGCCAAGAATCCGAATATTTTAAAATGTATTTCCGTAAGAGCCATATCATTTTTTTTCAACACTGAACACAACTAAACGTGCGCATTTTTAAGTAAGACTAACATTACTAGAGTATAATAGGTCTCTTTTTCTTTGTAATAACATTGATAATCTGAAGCTAACTGTGGAGAGGTGCGTGGCCTGCGGGCCTGCAGCGAAGCGGGGTGTGCCAGGACCGGCCTCGAAATCAGCGACAGGTGTGTAGACAACCCACCTGGGCCTTGTTATCTAATCACCTGTCGCTCTGTTGTAAGCAGCAGCCAGGAGGAGAGACAGGGTTGGAGCTGGAGCTAGAGTGCGAGCGAGAACGAAAGAGATAAAGACAATTGCTGGAAAGCAACTGAGAGACTTATTGAAAAATAAAAAAAAATATCGTAACCCTGAAACAGGCTTTCATGTCGGTGCTTGGTGGTCTGAAGAACCCACAGGAGGGCAAGCCCTAAAAAAAACAATAATAAATAAAGTGCGGTAGAAAAAAGGATGGATGGATTCAAATGCATGAGCATGTTTAATGTTTTGAACGTTATTTTTAACACTTTGATTACAAGTGGAATTAGTCATTACTTATTGTGTTAAGCAGTGTTAGCTCAGATTTATCCGAGAGCCAGATGCAGTCATCAAAAGAGCCACATCTGGCTCTAGAGCCAAAGGTTCCCTACCCCTGGTGTAACGTATGCTGAGACAAAGATGGCTATGCTGATAGCTGGAAGCAACATCCCGTTCTCATTTGCGGATGTCTACAACAAATCCGTGAAGGATGTTCCCGGATTCGGAGATCGTTCGCCAATACGCAAATGGCAGAACAAAGGTTTACTCAAATAGTGAAAGGTAAGTGTTCTTGTTTTTTTTTTTTTTTTTTAGTAACCAGCAAGCACAATACAGTTAGTAGAACAACTGTGTTTTTATTACTGTGTATTTGATAGGTGCTGTCGGAGATTCAACTATTTGTTTTAGTTATATATATATATATATATAAAAAAAAAATATATATATAGCTAGAATTCACTGAAAGTCAAGTATTTCATACATATATATATATGTATGAAATACTCGAGTTGGTGAATTATACGCTACCCCTCTTAACCACGCCCTTCGCCCCAACCACACCCCCAAACATGTCTCCGCCCCACCCCCACCTCCCAAAATCAGAGGTCTCAAGGTTGGCAAGTATGCCTTAATGAGCACTTGAGAGCGAATTGGGTGGTATTTGGCAGACCATATAAACAACTTTGGCATTGAGGGCCCCTGTATAACCTACATCTTTAGATAAAGTATAATCACAAAGCTTCCAAAGTCGCGTACATTCCAACTATTATCCAGGATGAGCTCTCACATACACAATATGTTCTCTCAGGGAGAATAAAATTACACCCTGCCTGCAGATTATACAAAGAATTATAAGAATTAGCTTTCAAGATGCTCCGTGGCTTTATGTCGGTGTGACAGGCTGTAGAGGTTGTACGTCTACGTACAGATTTGCTTTCACTCCTGTATTTTCCGAGCTTCGCCTACAGAACGTCTGTCTGGTTTTGAGATGCCTTTGCGTACAATTTTCTGATTGTTCGACCGGCACCGTTACGCCATGTTAACAGTGGCTTAGTCAAAGGATGTTCTACGTTAATGAGGTTGACATTAAAGAAAAGAAAAAAGGCCAACGTTAGAACCGCATCAACCATCTTCATCTCAAGTGTTAAATAAGTTATAGCATACATCCCTGCGTGCGTGTTAACATATTAACATTTGATGACAGGTGCTTGGATTAACGCCGATTTAATGAGCTTCATGAAATTCCCTTGAGTACCGATGTGGGGTTTGGGGATTACTGACTTCCAGGATGCTGTTATAGACAGGCGAGTGGAGCCTCTCTGCATCCTGTCCATGGACTTACAGTGGGGCGAAAAAGTATTTAGTCAGCCACCGATTGTGCAAGTTCTCCCACTTAAAATGATGACAGAGGTCTGTAATTTTCACTTCAACTATGAGAGACAGAATGTGAAAAAAAAAATCCAGGAATTCACATTGTAGGAATTTTAAATAATTTATTTGTAAATTATGGTGGAGAATAAGTATTTGGTCAACCATTCAAAGCTATCACTGATGGAAGGAGGTTTTGGCTCAAAATCTCACGATACATGGCCCCATTCATTCTTTCCTCAACACGGATTAATCGTCCTGTCCCCCTTAGCAGAAAAACAGCCCCAAAGCATGATGTTTCCACCCCCATGCTTCACAGTAGGTGTGGTGTTCTTGGGATGCAACTCGGTATTCTTCTTCCTCCAAACACGACGAGTTGCGTTTATACCAAAAAGTTCTATTTTGGTTTCATCTGACCACATGACATTCTCCCAATCCTCAATAAATCAATCAATCAATGTTAATTTATATAGCCCTAAATCACAAATGTCTCAAAGGACTGTACAAACCACTACGACTACGACATCCTCGGAAGAACCCACATAAGGGCAAGGAGAACTCACACCCAGTGGGACGCCAGTGACAATGATGACTATGAGAACCTTGGAGAGGACCTCATATGTGGGCAACCCCCACCCCCCCACCATTCAAAGCTATCACTGATGGAAGGAGGTTTTGGCTCAAAAACTCACGATACATGGCCCCATTCATTCTTTCCTTAACACGGATCAATCGTCCTGTCCCCCTTAGCAGAAAAACAGCCCCAAAGCATGATGTTTCCACCCCCATGCTTCACAGTAGGTATGGTGTTCTTGGGATGCAACTCAGTATTCTTCTTCCTCCAAACACGACGAGTTGCGTTTATACCAAAAAGTTCTATTTTGGTTTCATCTGACCACATGACATTCTCCCAATCCTCAATAAATCAATCAATCAATGTTAATTTATATAGCCCTAAATCACAAATGTCTCAAAGGACTGTACAAACCACTACGACTACGACATCCTCGGAAGAACCCACATAAGGGCAAGGAAAACTCACACCCAGTGGGACGCCAGTGACAATGATGACTATGAGAACCTTGGAGAGGACCTCATATGTGGGCAAACCCCCCCCACCATTCAAAGCTCTCACTGATGGAAGGAGGTTTTGGCTCAAAATCTCACGATACATGGCCCCATTCATTCTTTGCTTAACACGGATCAATCGTCCTGTCCCCTTAGCAGAAAAACAGCCCCAAAGCATGATGTTTCCACCCCCATGCTTCACAGTAGGTGTGGTGTTCTTGGGATGCAACTCAGTATTCTCCTTCCTCCAAAAACGACGAGTTTGTGGTGAACTGAATTTTTCATGTTTTTCTGTGTTGGTCTGCACGTCATGTTGACTCTCGCTCTCGCCCACAGTCTGGAGTGCAGCTGACGCTGGGCAATCGTGCACACCTGAAAGTTGATTAGGTGGCCTATTTAGTCTGGGTGCCGGAACTTTGTATCCACTGCAAGTTCACTCGCATGTGTCTTGGCCTCCTGCACACTCGCAGTCTTTCTAGTCTGTCTTGTGCACCTCTCAGGTTTGCCTATTTATACCCTAGCCTTGTCTAGCGCCTTTATCAATCAATCAATCAATGTTTACTTATATAACCCTAAATCACTAGTGTCTCAAAGGGCTGCACAAGCCACTACGACATCCTCGGTAGGCCCACATAAGGGCAAGGAAAACTCACACCCAGTGGGACATTGGTGACAATGATGACTATGAGAACCTTGGAGAGGAGGAAAGCAATGGATGTCTAACATGATACTGTGAAAGTTCAATCCATAATGGATCCAACACAGTCGCGAGAGTCCAGTCCAAAGCGGATCCAACACAGCAGCGAGAGTCCCGTTCACAGCGGAGCCAGCAGGAAACCATCCCAAGCGGAGGCGGATCAGCAGCGCAGAGATGTCCCCAGCCGATACACAGGCGAGCAGTACATGGCCACCGGATCGGACCGGACCCCCTCCACAAGGGAGAGTGGGACATAGAAGAAAAAGAAAAGAAACGGCAGATCAACTGGTCTAAAAAGGGAGTCTATTTAAAGGCTAGAGTATACAAATGAGTTTTAAGGTGAGACTCAAATGCTTCTACTGAGGTGGCATCTCGAACTGTTACCGGGAGGGCATTCCAGAGTACTGGAGCCTGAAATGAAAAAGCTCTATAGCCCGCAGACTTTTTTTGGGCTTTGGGAATCACTAACAAGCCGGAGTCCTTTGAACGCAGATTTCTTGCCGGGACATATGGTACAATACAATCGGCAAGATAGGATGGAGCTAGACCGTGTAGTATTTTATACGTAAGTAGTAAAACCTTAAAGTCACATCTTAAGTGCACAGGAAGCCAGTGCAGGTGAGCCAGTACAGGCGTAATGTGATCAAACTTTATTGTTCTTCTCAAAAGTCTAGCAGCCGCATTTTGTACCAACTGTAATCTTTTAATGCTAGACATGGGGAGACCTGAAAATAATACGTTACAGTAATCGAGGCGAGACGTAACAAACGCATGGATAATGATCTCAGCGTCTTTAGTGGACAGAATGGAGCGAATTTTTGCGATATTACGGAGATGAAAGAAGGCCGTTTTAGTAACGCTTTTAATGTGTGCCTCAAAGGAGAGAGTTGGGTCGAAGATAATACCCAGATTCATTACCGTGTCGCCTTGTTTAATTGTTTGGTTGTCAAATGTTAGAGTTGTATTATTAAATAGAGTTCGGTGTCTAGCAGGACCGATAATCAGCATTTCCGTTTTTTTGGCGTTAACATTTTGTTTCTTTGTTTTACTTCGTGTTTTGAAGTAAATTATCCTAGCTTCGTCTAGCGTCCTTATTTTGTACTTTGTACTCCTGTTTTGTATTTTTCCCAGCCTGTATTGTTCCTAGCTTTGTCTAGCGTTTTCTGTTCAATTTTTGGTTGTTTGATATAATTATTTATTCATGGTTGTGTTTTTGTATATCCACCATCGCCTTTTGTTTTGGCTACGTTCCACTTCCACCTAAATAAAGGAAGAACTTAACTGTATCAAACTACGTCTCTGCATCCTTGGGATCCACTCTCCAATTCCGTAACAGAGTTGAGTTTATACCAGCATGGATACATGGATGATACAGCAGAGGATTGTACTGAGGAGAGTACTGACGGTTAAAAAAAAATATGTTGGGACATTTTCTCCTATAATCATTTGTCTACAAGTACAAAACCCAAAAGGAGACAACCTGTCACGTTGTGTAAATGGTAAATAAAAACTGAATACAATGATTTGCCAATCTTTTTCAACTTATATTCAATTGAATAGACTGCAAAGACAAAGACAAAACTGTCTGTAACTTCCAGTAGGAATTTCGTAGAAACATGAAACAAAAACCCCCTGGCTAAAATCAACAGAAAGTTTGCTATTACCACTTCAATACAAAAGTTGGCTAAAAAATGTCGCGTTTTTCAAATATTATCTCCTCTGAGGCCGTTTGTCGTTTCGGCTTTAAATAAGCACAGAATATAAAATACGTAAGTATTTTATGCTTATGTATAAAATACTACACGGTCTAGCTCCATCCTATCTTGCCGATTGTATTGTACCATATGTCCCGGCAAGAAATCTGCGTTCAAAGGACTCCGGCTTATTAGTGATTCCTAAAGGCCAAAAAAAGTCTGCGGGCTATACAGCGTTTTCCGTTCGAGATGCTACCTCAGTAGAAGCATTTAAGTCTCACCTTAAAACTCATTTGTATACTCTAGCCTTTAAATAGAACTCCTTTTTAGACCAGTTGATCTGCCGCTTCTTTTCTTTTTTTCCTCTGTCCCCCCCTCCCTTGTGGACGGGGTCCGGTCCGATGACCATGGATGAAGTACTGGCTGTCCAGAATCGGGACCCAGGATGGACCGCTCGTCGGGACCCAGGATGGACCGCTCGCCTGTGTATCGGTTGGGGACATCTCTACGATGCTGATCCGACTCCCCTTGGGATGGTTTCCTGTGGACGGGACTCTTGCTGCTGTCTTGGATCGGCTTTGAACTGAACTCTCGCGGCTGTGTTGGAGCCACTGTGGATTGAACTTTCACAGTATCATGTTAGACCCGCTTGACATCCATTGCTTTCGGTCCCCTAGAGGGGGGGGGGGGTTTGCCCACATATGAGGTCCTTTCCAAGGTTCTCATAGTCATCATTGTCACTGGCGTCCCACTGGGTGTGAGTTTTCCTTGCCCTTATGTGGGTTCTTCCGAGGATGTCGTAGTCGTAGTGGTTTGTACAGTCCTTTGAGACCTTTGTGATTTAGGGCTATATAAATTAACATTGATTGATTGATTGATTGAGGATTGGGAGAATGTCATGTTGTCAGATGAAACCAAAATATAACTTTTTGGTATAAACGCAATTCGTCGTGTGTGGAGGAAGAAGAATACTGAGTTGCATCCCAAGAACACCATACCTACTGTGAAGCATGGGGGTGGAAACATCATGCTTTGGGGCTGTTTTTCTGCTAAGGGGACAGGACGATTGATCCGTGTTAAGGAAAGAATGAATGGGGCCATGTATCGTGAGATTTTGAGCCAAAACCTTCTTCCATCAGTGAGAGCTTATTTTCCACCATAATTTACAAATAAATTATTTAAAATTCCTACAATGTGAATTCCTGGATTTTTTTTCCACATTCTGTCTCTCACAGTTGAAGTGTACCTATGATGAAAATTACAGACCTCTGTCATTATTTTAAGTGGGAGAACTTGCACAATCCGTGGCTGACTAAATACTTTTTTGCACCCACTGTATCTGCGGGAAAGCAAACAGGAAACATTATCACGAATGATGTTGATGTTGTGCAACAGGAACAGATGTCTCTTATGTACCGATGTGAAAAGACGCGGACGTACAGACTCTAAATGCCAAGGCTTCTTTCCTTATCTTGACACCGTACCAAATTGGAAATAATAGGCAAGATAGTTCAAAATGGCAGCGTGATTATTGTAACTACCGAGCAACAGGATGATTTCAACGGAAGCAGCATTTTTCTACCTACTCTCTCTTGCATTTTAGTACTGGTGTGTTTTTGATATCTACCCTCTAGAGCAGTGGTTCTCAACCTTTTTTCAGTGATGTACCCCCTGTGAAATTTGTTTTTAATTCAAGTACCCCCTAATCAGAGCAAAGCATTTTTGTTTGAAAAAACATCATGTTTTTGTTTGGCCAAGTGCGTTTTGTTTTTTGGACACTCAGTTCCTGTTTTGTCACCATAGCAACCATTAGTTTCACCTGTGTCACATTTGGAGTCCGCACCTGTTTTCACTAATCATGTCACTTATTTAAACCGAAAGTCACCAGGAAGTCAGCCTGGCGACTTTACCTCTGATACTGTCCATAGTTATGCTTCTTGCCATTCCAGGTAAGTTTTTGTTTCTTCATGTCACAGTTATCGAGTTTTGTTTCATGTTCATATTTTCTGTCTTAGTGCAGGTTTTGTTTTCACAGCCAAGTTTTTGTACCTCCTTGTGCGCGCCTTTTGTTTGTTCCTTTTTAGAGTTGATATTAGAGGATGTCGTTACCTTCACGCCTTGCCCGCTCCAACTTTCCGTTGCATTCGGGAAAAAGAAACCCCAAAGTTCACATATTGACATAAAGAAGTAAAATACAGCACTCTGTCATCAGTTTTTGACTTATTAAATTGTATAACAGTGCAAAATATTGCTCATTTGTAGTGATCTTTCTTGGACTATTTGGAAAAAAAGATATAAAAATAACTAAAAACTTGTTGAAAAATAAACAAGTGATTCAATTATGAATAAAGATTTCTACACATAAAAGTAATCATCAACTTAAAGTGCCCTCTTTGGGGATCGTAATAGAGATCCATCTGGATTCATGAACTTAATTCTAAACATTTCTTCACGAAAAAAAATATGTTTAACATCAATATTTATGGAACATGTCCACAAAAAAAATCTAGCTGTCAACACAGAATATTGCTTTGTTGCATTTCTTCTCACAGTTTATGAACTTACACTCATATTTTGTTGAAGTATTATTCAATACATATATTTATAAAGGATTTTTGAATTGTTGCTATTTTTAGAATATTAAAAAAAAATCTCACGTACCCCTTGGCATACCTTCAAGTACCCCCAGGGGCACGGGTACCCCCATTTGAGAACCAATGCTCTAAGGCAGTGGTTCTCAACCATTTTTCAGTGATGTACCCCCTGTGAACATTTTTTTAAATCAAGTACCGCCTAATCAGAGCAAAGCATTTTTGGTTGGAAAAAAAAAGAGGTAAAGAAGTAAAATACAGCACTATGTCATCAGTTTCTGATTTATTAAATTGTATAACAGTGCAAACTATTGCTCATTTGTAGTGGTCTTTCTTGTAGTATTTGGGAAAAAAATATATAAAAATAACTAAAAACTTGTTGAAAAATAAACAAGTGATTCAATTATGAATAAATATTTCTACACATAGAAGTAATCATCAACTTAGAGTTGTCAGAGCTTGTTTGTGACAAACCCCAAGATGCAGAGACGGAGGCAGGCATTAAACAGGAAAACATGATTTAATTTAAATACTAAGACAAAAACAAACAAAGGGTACAAACAAAAAGCAAGCACGTGGGCGGATAACAAACTAAGGGAGCTAGCATGGGAGCTAGAAAATAAAAAGGAACTTAGCATGGAAGCTAACAAGAACTGAGCAGGAAACAGAAGTCGTACATGTAATATAAAAACAAACTTGGAAGCAGGGAACAAAAAACAGTAAGCTACGAACAGATACCGAAAGATAGCTTACCGCTATGCTGCAATGACTCGACATGAAACGACACGACAGGAGCGACAATACGGAAGTCATCGACAAGACAAAACAATAATCCAGCAGTGACAGCCAGCTTCATAATAAAGCGATTTCGTAACTCGGAGCTAACCACTGGAAATTTTGAGGCGAGTCATCCGGACATAGGATAGGGTTAGGATAGGATAGAATAAGTATTTTTTGTCATTGCACAAGTACAACAAAACTTTGTTTTCAGCACAAACCTGTTCAAGTTTACACAAACAAACAGTGTACAGGGTTACAGAACAAGAACGCTGATCGGTCGCCATAAGGCGCCCCGTAAAAGATGGGAAAAAGGTATCCCTGGGGAAGTATGAGTAAAAAAATACAATCTAGACTGGGCTCCTAAGGGGGCCCAATCTGGAGTGGGAAAAAAAAACCTCCATAGGAAAGCACATATACAACATACATCTCGAGATATCTAGCAACAGAGGGAAGGTAGTTCAAGGTCATGGTGGTAGGCCGCAGCTCTCAGGCGCTGATCATCCATTCATTACCCCTATGGGATTTGCGCCGAGGGCGTTGGGTTGGGGGGGATGGGGTGTGTATGTGTGGCGTATATTTTTGTGTGTAAGCCCGTGTTTCTCCTTTCGTCTGCTTGTGGAAATCACACATGAATACCTTTAGAGAAGAAAACACGCGATTGCAGCTATTTGGGATACAACACATCTCAGACGGCAAGAGAACTTTCGACTGTCCGGGTGATTCTACTCACCGAAAAACTTTGTCCATTTGTTGAAGCGGAGACAACAAGAATGTGTGTGCTTTATATTACCTGGCCGTCGAGGGAAGACTACGAAAAACGGCAAATCAGTTCCTGTTCGCCATGTATGTCGCAAACTCAACGTCTAGGTTCAGAGTATATAAAATCACCAAAAACGAATGGACAATGAAGGTGAAGGCAAAAGAGTGAGGAGTGTCCTGACCAGATATCTACAACCCTAGTTTGATTGATGTAAAATATTCTTTATCACATTGTTTACTTTCACGTGTCCATTAAAGATTTGATTAATTTATGATGACTCAGGTGTGATTACCAACAATAGCAGCACACTGGATTCCAGTTAATTGAAATACCACAACGCTGGATATTGTACAAGTAAGTTCATACTTGCCAACCCTTCCGGATTTTCCGGGAGACTCCCGAAATTCAGCGCCTCGGAAGAAATTTTCTCCCGAAAATCTCCCGAAATTCAGCCGGAGCTGTGGGCCACGCCCCCTCCAGCTCCATGCGGACCTGAGTGGGGACAGCCTGTTTTCACGTCCGCTTTCCCACAATATAAACAGCTTGCCTGCCCAATCACGTTACAACATCTACGGATTTTAATAAAAAAATGCACACACAAGGAGACGAAGCAGAAGAACGAGGAAGTTACAGCCATGGCAGAGTGATTCCATGTTTTTTGTTGCCATCTCCTGGTGAATGTTGGCTATAGCGTTATGGGGTTGCTTTTTGATTGGCCAACGATTTACGTGTTAAGTGTTGTTTTTTTTGTTTTTTTTTTAGTAACCAGCAAGCACAGTACAGTTAGTAGAACAACTGTGTTTTTATTACTGTATCTTTGATAGGAGACGTCTGAATTTAAACTATTTTCTTTTATTCATATGTATAATAAAATAAATATATATATATAGCTAGAATTCACTGAAAGTCAAGTATTTCATACATATATATATATATATATAAATATGAAATACTCGAGTTAGTGAATTGTAGAGGTAAATATACTCCTCCTCTGTGCCGGCGGACGGAGAGGGGGGCGGGGGTCATAAACGACCATTGTGGTGTGTGGAGGACAAGGATGAGGTTAGGTGGGATTTACCCTGGATAACCTCAGGGGCCTGGGAGGCAAGAGATTTTTTCATTCTTATCCAGCTGGGTGGCAGAACTACTCAAATTAATCAAAAGGCTCAATCAAGCAAACATATTGTATTTTCTGGCTATAAGCCGCTCCACTTTATAAGCCGCACCCACAAAATATGACGAATAATTAACTTATTCATGCATTAGCCGGACCGGACTATCAGCCACAGCTATATGTTGTGAAATGAGATAGCTACATAGAAATCAATTAATCAGTTAATCAATTCATTACCATGAATTGATTAACGTGGACCCCGACTTACCATTTAGTGGTCAATTGTACGGAATACGTACTGAACTGTGCAATCTACTAATAAAAGTATCATTAAATCAATCAAAAAGATTTAGAAAATGTGTATTTACATACCTTATTTATTACCAAACGGTGCCTGCAAAACTGTAAAAACGCATGATCAAACAAAAGAGAAAATCCAAATTGATGTCTTAAGTCATTCTTTTTGAGTTGGATGAGATTTTCTCCTTCTCGATTAAAAGGTTCTAGATGTTTATCAGGATTGGTCTTCCCTGTAAACAGTTTGGGTTTGAACACATTTCTTAAAATGGATGATTTTGGTACTTTGTTTGATTTTATTGCTTAATTCCTTTTCACATTTTCAAGAAGAAAAATGCATTCATTAGCCGCACCTTTATATAAGCTGCAGGGTTCCAAGCGTGGGGGAAAAAAAGTAGCGACTTATGGTCCGGAATTTACGGTAGCTTTCATGCCGTTTCATGTTGTGTTTTACCAAACCATGTATTGATTAACATGGACCCCGACTTAAACAAGTTGAAAAAGTTATTCGGGTGTTACCATTTAGTGGTCAATTGTACGGAATATGTACTGTACTCTGCAATCTACTAATAAAAGTATCAATCAATCAATCAAAAAGATTTAAAAAATGTGTATTTACCTTACCAAACGGTGCCTGCAAAACTGTAAAAACGCATGATCAAACAAAAGAGAAAAGTCAAATTGATGTCTTAAGTCATTCTTTTTGAGTTGGATAAGATTTTCTCCTTCTCGATAAAAAGGTTCTAGATGTTTATCAGGATTGGTCTTCCCTGTAAACAGTTTGAGTTTGAACACATTTCTTTAAATGGATGATTTTAGTACTTTGTTTGATTTTATTGCTTAATTCCTTTTCACATTAGCATACATTAGTCACACCTTTATATAAGCTGCAGGGTTCCAAGCGTGGGGGAAAAAAAGTAGCGACTTATGGTCCGGAATTTACGGTAGCTTTCATGCCGTTTCATGTTGTGTTTTAACAAAGGTTCTTCTCACAAAGAAGCAAACTATAGCTGAAAACTAATTTGCTTTAAATATTACAGAAAGTACATGTGAACCCCCAAAAATTAAATATATATTACAGTAAACTATAAAGAAAATATATCTGAGTATGAGAAAACAATGCTGTAAAATAGCTAGTCATGTTTTAACAAGGCTGGCGAAGAACAACACAGACATCCGTGGCACAGTTTAATGATGAACACATTAATTCCTTGAGTGCTCTTTCCCTTGAAATACTCTCATTTTAATTTATGCCCCGATTATTTATTTATAGCATTTTTTTTTTTTTTTTAGACCTAAAGACCCTCCGTAAACTCCAAAAAGTATCAGATAATGCCCGTCTGCACTACAAAGAACATTGTGTCTGCCCACCTGCAGGCTTTGTGAATAATTTGCAGGAAGTGTTTTTTGATGTATTCATTCAACTGAGCACATAATGCATGCCCTGTGCTTTTGGGTTCACGAAACAAACAAACAAAAAACTTCCGAATTAAAGAGAGAAACATTTTTAATGAAGAGACAACCTTTCTCAGCCGAGTTGAAACTAGAAAACATTCATGAGTGAGGTACAGGTCGTGCTATTCTTCCTTTGTGTGGAACTTTTTAAGACGTCAAGCTTGAGTTGTCTGTTTAAGATTATTTTTAGCTCCATTTGTGAGTTTGGGGTTAAGAATCTGTGATGTCAAACGACGGAATTTGACAGTGTGAATTTTACAAACCCTGTTTCTATATGATTTGGGAAATTAAGTTAGATGTAAATACAAATGGAATACAATGATTTGCAAATCGTTTTCAAACCATATTCAGTTGAATGTACTACAAAGACAAGATATTTGATGTTCGAACTCATAAACTATATTTTTTTTTTGCAAATAATAATTAACTTAGAATTTCATGGCTGTAACACATGCCAAAGTAGTTGGGAAAGGGCATGTTCACCACTGTGTTACATCACCTTTTCTTTTAATAACACTCAATAAACGTTTGGGAACTGAGAAAACTATTTGTTGAATCTTTAAAGTGGAATTTTTTACCTGTCATGCTTGATGTACAACTTAAGTTGTTCAACAGACCTGGGTATTGTTGTCATATTTTACGGTTCATAATGCGCCACACATTTTCGATGGGGGACATGTCTGGACTGCAGGCGGGCCAAGAAAGTACCCGCACTCTTTTACTAAGGAAGCCACGCTGTTGTAACCCGTGGATTGGCATTGTTTTGCTGAAATAAGCAGGGGCGTCTGTGATAACGTTGCTTGGATGACAACATATGTTGCTCCAAAACCTGTATGGATCATTAAGCATTAATGGTGCCTTCACAGATGTTTAAGTTACTCATGCCTTGGGCATAGCTCGGTTGGTAGAGTAGCCGTGCCAGCAACTTGAGGGTTGCAGGTTCGATTCCCACTTGTGCCATCCTAATTACTGCCGTTGTGTCCTTGGGCAAGACACTTTACCCACCTGCTCCCAGTTTCACCCACACTGGTTTAAATGTAACTTAGATATTGGGTGTCACTATGTAAAGCGCTTTGAGTCACTTGAGAAAAGCGCTATATAAAGATAATTCACTTCACTTCACTTCACTAATACACCCCCATACCATCACAGATGCTGGCTTTTGAACTTTGCGCCTATAACAATTCGGATGGTTATTTTCCTCTTTGTTCCAGAGGACACCACGTCCACAGTTTCCAAATATAATTTGAAATGTGGACTCGTCAGACCACAGAACACTTTTCCACTTTGCATCAGTCCATTTTAGATGAGCTCGGGCCCAGCGAAGCCGGCGGCGTTCCTTTGTGTTGTTGATAAATGACTTTCGCTTTTAACTTTCACTTACAGATGTAGCAACCAACTGTAGTTACTGACAGTGGTTTTATTAAGTGTTGCTGAGCCCATGTGGTGATATCCTTTACACACTGATGTCGGTTTTTGATGCAGTACCGCCTGAGGGGTCAAAGGTCCGTAATATCATCGCTTACGTGCAGTGATTTCTCCAGATTCTCTGAACCTTTTGATTATTTTACGGACCGTTGATGGTAAAATCCCAAAAGTCCTTGCAATAGCTCGTTGAAGAATGTTGTTCTAAAACTGTTTGACAATTTGCTTACAAATTGGTGACCCTCGCCCCATCCTTGTTTGTGAATGACTTAGCATTTCATGGAAGCTGCTTTTATACCCAATCATGGCACCCACCTGTTCCCAATTAGCCTGCACACCTGTGGGATGTTCAAAATAAGTGTTTGATTAGCATTCCTCAGCTTTATCAGTATTTATTGCCACCTTTCCCAACTTCATTGTCACGTGTTGCTGGCATTAAATTCTAAAGTTAATGATTATTTGCAAAAAAAAAAAAAAATGTTTATCAGTTTGAACATCAGATATGTTGTCTTTGTGGCATATTCAACTGAATATGGGTTGAAAATGATTTGCAAATCATTGTATTCCGTTTATATTGCCATCCAACACAATTTCCTACTCATATGGATACGGGGTTTGTATGTAGAAAATATTGCGATGTCCTGATCAGCTTGTAAAACGGGGTGACCTCCAAAAGGCAACATAACCCCTAACAGTATTACTAAATCCTACAATTTTAAGAAATCTGATGGACCTTAAACTCCAGCATGTGTAAGATATCTCCCTAAATCTTCAGCTATCTTGGTCCTTATTTTAAAATCAATCAATCAATCAATGTTTATTTATATAGGCCTAAATCACAAGTGTCTCAAAGGGCTGCACAAGCCACAACGACATTTACCATGAATTGATTAACGTGGACCCCGACTTAAACAAGTTGAAAAACTTATTCGGGTGTTACCATTTAGTGGTCAATTGTACGGAATATGTACTGAACTGTACAATCTACTAATAAAAGTTTCAATCAATCAATCAATCAAACATCCTCGGTTCAGATCTCACATAAGGGCGAGGAAAAACTCTCAACCCAGTGACTGTCAATGTGAATGACTATGGGAAATCTTGAAAAGGACCGCAGATGTGAGTTACCCCACCCCTTTAGGGGAGACCAGACGCAATGGACGTTGAGTGGGTCTAGCATAATATTGTGAGAGTCGAGTCCATAGTGGATCTAACATAATAGTGAGAGTTCCAGTCCATAGTGGGGCCAGCGGGATGTCTCCAACCCATGCACAGGCGAGCGGTCCAACCCGGGTCCCAACTCTAGACAGCCAGCACTTCATCCAAGGCTACCGTACCTGTCCAGGGCAGAGTAGAAAAGAAAAGAAACGGCAGATCAACTGGTCTAAAAAGGCGGTCTATTTAAAGGCTAGAGTATACAAATGAGTTTTAAGATGGGACTTAAATGCTTCTACTGAGGTAGCATCTCGAACTGTTACCGGGAGGGCATTCCAGAGTACTGGAGCCCGAACGGAAAACGCTCTATAGCCCGCAGACTTGCAGTCTTGTCGGGACATATGGTACAATACAATCAGCAAGATAGGATGGAGCTGGACTGTGTAGTATTTTATACGTAAGTAGTAAAACCTTAAAGTCACATCTTAAGTGCACAGGAAGCCAGTGCAGGTGAGCCAATACAGGTATATATGTAGGTATATATGTATATATAAAGGTATACACAGTACAGGCGTAATATGATCAAACTTTCTTGTTCTCGTCAAAAGTCTAGCAGCCGCATTTTGTACCAACTGTAATCTTTTAATGCTAGACATGGGGAGACCTGAAAATAATACGTTACAGTAATCGAGATAAGACGTGACGAATGCATGAATATAGATCTCAGCGTCGCTAGTGGACAAAATGGGATGAATTTTAGCGATATTACGGAGATGAAAGAAGGCCGTTTTAGTAACGCTTTCAATGTGTGACTCAAAGGAGAGAGTTGGGTGGAAGATAATACCCAGATTCTATAGCGATTCGCCTCGTGTAATTGTTTGGTTGTCAAATGTAAAGGTGGTTTCATTAAATACATGTCGGTGTCCAGCAGGACCGATAATTTTCGTTTTCTTGGCATTGAGTTGCAAAACGTTAGCGGACATCCATTGTTTAATTTCATTAAAATAGGCTCCTCAGTGTGATAACCCAAGCTGTGCGCTGGGGAATAGTTCCCAAAAAAGCGAGTTCAAACGTTAGACATATACAAATTTTTCGGACCAAGGGGCGCACTGCCGATGAATGGTGTTTTTCCGATCTTTTTTTTCATACATAAGGCGCACCAGACTATAGGGCACATTAAAGGGGTCATTTTATTATTTATTTTTTTTTCTGAATGGAAAAACACTTGTTTGTGATCTACATCACATGTAATGGTGGTTCTTTGGTCAAAATGTTGCATGGATTATGTTTTACAGATCATCTTCTGACAGTCGCTTCCAGATGCGCAGTTTTGTGGGCGGTCTTATTTACGCGGCTCACCTTCGGCAGCGTCTTCTCCCCGTCATCTTTGTTGTAGCGGTAAAAATAAATAGAATTAAAGATCAAATGAAAATAAAGCTTTTCAATTTTAGTCATATTTTATGCGCTTAAGAAACTTCTCTATGACTTTAGCTCCAGGCTTCTTCTGTTTGTTTAAGATTGCAATTTGATGAGTACTGCTTATACAATGGGCCCTGACCCTATCGGTAAAAAACTTAAAGGGTCATAAAATTCGGAACGACGGACTGGAAGTTGAAAATTGCTCGGGCAGTGGTATGTATTTCAAGATCGCTGATTTGTTCATTTTGCTGTCATTAATCAATGGACATAGACTCCGACGAATCATCCAATTATCATGCGGAAGCCGGGCATCCAGACCATTTGGGACCAAGCCCACGTTTCCATAAAGTTCCAGAAACGCTCTGTGTCTGATGGGCGGGACAGATCTGAGCATTTATCCAAGGATAGTCCAGTTTTGCAGCAATGGAACAACCCATTCTATTCTCCACCATTAACGTCAATGGAAGCTCAGCTTCAACATGGTTTAATGCAGTGGTTCCCAACCACCGGTACCGGGCCGCAGAATAATTTTTTAATTAATTTAAATTTTTTTTAAATTTGTAAACTATGTTTTTTTTATTAAATCAACATAAAAAACACAAGATACACTTACAATTAGTGCACCGACCCAAAAAAAACCCTCCCTTTTTTATGACAAAAACCTCCCTTTTTAATAACAAAGAACAATAAAAACAAAAACAGAAAATCCCCCCCTCGACCCCGCGGGACAAATTATCAGCATTGACCGGTCCGCAGCTACAAAAAGGTTGCGGACCACTGGTTTAATGCACTGTAACGCTACCACAAAGTATAAGAAGAAAGTTGCGTCAGCTATCGCAAAACTAGCAGATTCTACGGTCAATGAAACATACTGATTTGAACTCTTAGTTTTGTTGACATTTTAGTGGAAATTCAGTTTCCCATTCAGTATTCGAGCAATCGCCACTGTCTGCAACTGAGAATGGCTTTGTGTGCCGCCCCCGAGCACTCTTTTTGTTGTTGCATCATTAATGCTCACAATTAAAAAACCCCGATAAACCCGTGCTAACCCACACATTATGTGCCGGAATAACCATCCGGGGACCGCCAATGACTAATAGAGTGAGCCTGGTTGAGAGAGACAGGTACATTCGATTACCTGTTTTATTATTGTTGCAAGTCTAACCGGGGGTGTGAGGACTGAAACTTGACTTGCTGGAAAAAGGCCTGACATTGGTCCTCAGTGGCACTTAAAAAGATCCCAGCTGAACACAACCTTGACAATCTCCTGACTGCCTCAGACAAGGGGTCTGCAATGTCGCCTCCTGTGGGCATTGAACCAGACTTACCAGAACCAACTCACAACCAACCCCCCTGTCCTTGAATTTAGCAGGTACATTCGTTCCAATTCTACATTAAAAATAGATCTTTGAATAAAACGGAAATCCATTTGCAGATGAATAATACATTCTGAATTGAATTTGTACTTTTTGCACATAAACTCCTCGTGCTTGAAAATGAATCAGTGGTCACAGCATCTGGGGGTGTACCCTATGCCAGGGGTCGGCAACCCAAAATGTTGAAAGAGCCATATTGGATCCAAAACACAAAAAACGAATCCGTCTGGAGCTGCAAAAAATAAAAGCCGTGTATAAGTCTTATAATGACGGCAACACATGACGTAAATGTCTGGATTAGTTATAATAGCCTACTATCAAAATAACTATGTCGTAGGCTGAAGCAAATCTTTGTTGACAGAATTTTTTAAATTCAACATTTATTCTACACATTTTTACAACATTAGGAACCATTAGTAAGTAAATCAAAGGCTACCCAGAAGGTGAGATAACTCATGAAAAATACTGGCATTTGATGGCCAAAAGTATAGATCCATCCATCCATCCATTTTCTACCGCTTATTCCCTTTCGGGGTCGCGGGGAGCGCTCAGCTACAATCGGGAGGAAGGCAGGGTACACCCTGGACAAGTCGCCACCTCATCGCAGGGCCAACACAGATAGACAGACAACATTCACACTCACATTCACACACTAGGGCCAATTTAGTGTTGCCAATCAACCTATCCCCAGGTGCATGTCTTTGGAAGTGGGAGGAAGCCGGAGTACCCGGAGGGAACCCACACATTCACGGGGAGAACATGCAAACTCCACACAGAAAGATCCCGAGCCTGGATTTGAACCCAGGACTGCAGGAACTTCGTATTGTGAGGCAGACGCACTAACCCCTCTGCCACCGTGAAGCCAAAAAAAAGTATAGATGTGTGTGTCCAATTTAAAGAAAACAGCAGTCTGTCTTCTTTTAATATATTTATTACAATCCTTGGCAAGCTAGGTAATGTTTGCTGTGGTCTGGAACAAACTATCAGAAATGCAGCCAATATTCAGAAATTGTGTCATGAAACATGCAAATTAAATTATATACAAAGAGGATACAAGTATAGGATATTAAATGAGCTCAAATATACCCACAAATGAGGCATAACGAAGCAATATGTACATACATCTAGCTTGAATAGCATGTTAGCATTGATTGGCTTGCAGTCATCCACTGACCAAATATTCCTGATTAGCACTCCAACATGTCCGTAATATCAACAAAGCGCACCTCTGTGCATTCACGCACAGCATAAAACATTTGGTGGGCAAAATGAGACAAAGCTTGGAAGATTTTATATGTAAACAAACTGTTTCGGGTGGGCTTCACGGTGGGAGAGGGGTTAGTGCGTCTGCCTCACAATACGAAGGTCCTGCAGTCCTGGGTTCAAATCCAGGCTCGGGATCTTTCTGTGTGGAGTTTGCATGTTCTCCCCGTGAATGCGTGGGTTCCCTCCGGGTACTCCGGCTTCCTCCCACTTCCAAAGACATGCACCTGGGGATAGGTTGATTGGCAACACTAAATTGGCCCTAGTGTGTGAATGTGAGTGTGAATGATGTCTGTCTATCTGTGTTGGCCCTGCGATGAGGTGGCGACTTGTCCAGGGTGTACCCCGCCTTCCGCCCGATTGTAGCTGAGATAGGCGCCAGCGCCCCCCGCGACCCCAAAAGGGAATAAGCGGTAGAAAATGGATGGATGGATGGACAAACTGTTGCGTTCACAGTCCACAGTTCAAGAACCGCCGAAAATAGGAGGATAAAACGATGTCCAACAAACACTCTCACCAGTGAAGCATACACACAAACATATCAAACAATGGGCTTTCTAACAATTGGGAAGGTTAGTGTCATGTTTGTCGTCAAACCAAAAAACATACTTAAACAAAAGCAGGATTTTTCACCCATTTTTTCCCATTTTCAAACCTTTTTTTAAAAAAAGCTCCAGGGATCAACTTGGGCGGCATTAAATAAACTACCACATCCCAACATGAGTAAGAAACAGGTTTCACTAAATATAGCACTTGGCTCAGTCCCATTACCTAAATGGATCGGACTAATAATAAAACATGACTTCCAACCTGAACGGATTAACACTGATTTTATGCTCTTGGAAATTTGTTGAGTTGCCTTTCAACGTAAATACCCCTTATGTGTAAAAGCTTTTCATCAAGTCGACTTTACCGTCGGCGCTGTGCGTTGATGGAATGGAGGAGGGTGGTTAATATATGCACGTAGGTTAAACAAGAGGGGGGGGCACTCTCACGTACAGCTAAATAAATGCCTCGCACAAAGAAATTAACACAGCGAGGGATTACTACGGATTGTAGAACACGATGACACACTTATACTCGATATGGAAAATCCATGTCCAAGCACAGGGATAACTGAATAGGGCTGGAGTAATCAGTAGCTCTGTTGTTTTGTCCACAATAATAATAATAATAATAATGGATTTTATTTGTAAAAAAGCACTTTACGTTGAGCAAACAACCTCAAAGTGCCACAGTGTAAAAACATTGTAATAATAATAACAATAGTAAAAAGATAATAACAATAAATAAAATATAAAACTAGAAACAAACCAATAGCTAGAACCAGCATGCATGTCTATAAAAAAGGCTTTTTTTAAAAGATGGGTTTTTAAGCCTTTTTAAAAAAAGCATCCACAGTCTGAGGTGCCCTCAGGTGGTCAGGGAGAATGTTCCACAGACTGGCGGAGCAGATTGTTTGTAGCTTTGTCCGTGGAGGTTGGAGGAGGTTAGCCTGTATGGAGCGGAGGTGTCGTGTGGAGGATTTGGGGGTGAGCAGTTCCTTGATGTAGACGTGGGCATTTCAATGGAGGCACTGGTGAGTTAGTAGGGAGATTTTGTATTCAATCCTGAGTGGAACAGGAAGCCAGTGAAGGGATTTGAGAGTTGGTGTGATGTGGTTATGTTTCCACACTCTCATCAGGATCCTCGCAGCACTATTTTGTATGTACTGCAGCTCCTGAATTTTCTTGCTGGGGGATCCTGACAAGAAGTGCGTTGCAATAGTCGAGCCTGGAGGAGACAACGGCGTGGACGAGCCTCTCGGCATTAGAGAGAGAGAGTGAGGGGCGGAGTTTCGCAATATTCTTGAAGTGGTAGAAGGAGGTTTTGAACAGTTGTTTGATTTGAGCTTCAAAGGTCAGGTGAGGGTTCATTTTATCACCCAGATTAGTGACTGAGGATGAGAGGTGAATGGTCCATGCTATAGTAGGTAGAAAGTAACATACTACTGCTAAATATTCCCAAAAATTGTCGTTGTCAATAAACATTGAGTAGTTTATTTATCTGATTCTAAAGGCAGGGGCATTGTATTGATGCACTGGTGCTATGATAGAGTGGACCAGAGCGTCACGACAGGTTTGTTCTCCCGGGATGCAAACAGACCTCTCCAGAAAGGACTTGCAGGTAGGAGCATGGTTTGTTCTTGAAAATCAACGTAGTACAAGACTTACGTAACTGCAGCATGAGCAAACACTTAGCATACACTTGAAACCAGACATGAAGAATAATAGAAGAAATAAACACATTTAAAAAATGGTTTGAGAAACACAGACCATCGTTGAATCTCAGTAAAACTAAAATAATGCTATTTAGTAACAGTAGAAGAGAAAGTCAACCACAAATACAAATAGACGGAATACCAATTGAGAGAGTAATGATTGATGATAAATCGAACTGGAAATGGCATGTAAAAAATATACAACATAAAGTAGCAAGAAACACGTCAATAATGAATAAAGATTAATATGTTCTAGACCAAAAATCACTTCATATTCTCTACTGCTCACTAGTGTTACCACATCTGAGTTACTGTGTAGAAATATGGGGAAATAATTACAAAAGTACACTTCATTCACTAACAGTGTTACAAAAAAAGATCAGTTAGAATAATACATAATGTTGGATATAGAGAACATACGAAGGCTTTATTTATTGAATCAAAGATGCTGAAATTTCCCGACATAGTGGATTTGCAAATTATAACCTGCTACGCAAGAATATACAACAATTCTTATAAAAAAAAAGAGGAGAAATATAATCTTAGAGAAAAAATGTAATTTAAGACATTTGTACGCACGTACAACACTTAAAACCTTCAGTGTATCAGTATGTGGAATTAAATTATGGAATGGATCAAGCAAAGCAATCAAACATCCATCCATCCATTTTCTACCGCTTATTCCCTTTCGGGGTCGCGGGGGGCGCTGGCGCCTATCTCAGCTACAATCGGGCGGAAGGCAGGGTACACCCTGGACAAGTCGCCACCTCATCGCAGGGCCAACACAGATAGACAGACAACATTCACACTCACATTCACACACTAGGGCCAATTTAGTGATGCCAATCAACCTATCCCCAGGTGCATGTCTTTGGAAGTATGATCCACTTCAAGAAACTCTTCAAACTTAAAGTGTTTACAAAGTTCAAAGAAGAAGAACCATGATAAACATTCTGAATTTCTTCATCCATCCATTCTTTCATTCTCAAAATAATCTTACTTATCTCATCGTATGGAATATAACTTCACCAAATATTTATTTATTTATTTTTATTGTGATTACCCATAAAGTATATTGTGAATAAATTGAGAACAGGAAGTGAACAAAAGTTTTAGCAAATGTTATGTAAAAGAAAAGGGGTAGGATTAAATCAATCAATCAATCAATCAATGTTTATTTATATAGCCCTAAATCACAAGTATCTCAAAGGACTGTACAAACCACTACGACTACGACATCCTCGGAAGAACCCACATAAGGGCAAAGAAAACTCCCACCCAGTGGGACGCCAGTAACAGTGATGACTATGAGAACCTTGGTGCTGAGTGTCAAGCAGGGAGGTAATGGGTCTCCTTTTTATAGTCTTTGGTATGACTCGGCCGGGGTTCGAACTCACTACTACCAATCTAGATAGTTTTTAAGTTTTTTGTGGAATACATGTATTTTTTTAATGTGAAAATGAAAATAACAAATACATATAGTAAGAAAACTGTACTTTAATGACACATAATACAAACCCCGTTTCCATATGAGTTGGGAAATTGTGTTTGATGTAAATATAAACGGAATACAATGATTTGCAAATCCTTCCATCCATCCATTTCCTACCGCTTATTCCCTTTGGGGTCGCGGGGGGCGCTGGTGCCTATCTTAGCTACAATCGGGCGGAAGGCGGTGTACACCTTGGACAAATCGCCACCTTATTGCAGGGTTTTGCAAATCCTTTTCAACCCATATTCAGTTGAATGCACTACATAGACAAGATATTTGATGTTCAAACTCATAAACTTTATATTTTTTTGCAAATAATAATTACCTTAGAAATACATGGCTGCAACATGTGCCAAAGTAGTTGGGAAAGGGCATGTTCACCACTGTGTTACATCACCTTTTCTTTTAACAACACTCAATAAACGTTTGGCAACTGAGTGTCACAAAGAGTTTGTGACGAACCCCAAGATGCAGAGAAGGCGGCAGGCATTGTGCGAGAAAACATGATTTGATTTAACACTAAAACAAGAACAAACAAAAGGCGCGCACATGGCGGAGAACAAACTTGGCTATGAACAAAAACTAGCACAAAGGCTAACAGTGGACTAGAAACAAAAACACTTACTGTGACATGAAGGAACTATGACATGAGCAGAGTGAACAGAAGTACACACAGCTACAATGATAAGTATTAATTGGGGAGGTATAGCTCGGTTGGTAGAGTGGCTCTGTCAGCAACTTGAGGGTTGCAGGTTCGATTCCCGCTTCCGCCATCCTAGTCACTGCCGTTGTGTCCTTGGGCAAGACACCTGCTCCCAGTGCCACCCACACTGGTTTAAATGTAACTTAGATATTGGGTTTCACTATGTAAAGCGCTTTGAGTCACTAGGGAAAAGTGCTATATAAATATAATTCACTTCACTTCACTAATGACATTGACAGGTAGTAGTGACAATAATCCAGCACTGGCTGGAGGACAAAGCAGGTTTCAATAAGTTTCGGGCTGATTGACACCAGGTGTGGCCAGGTGCCAATCAGCCACAGCTAAGGGGAAACAGCGCTCAGGGAGAAAAACAGGAAACGACCAAAATAAAATCGCTGACAAGACACAAAGACATACACAGAGGAAAAACTAAAACTAAACCAAACTGTCAGGGACAAACCTGACACAGGGATTGAAGGTCACGGTCATTCAATGTTGGTTTCCAGTCATGCCGCTTACGTGGAGTGATTTCTCCAGATTCTCTGAACCTTTTCTGGACCGTAGATGTTGAAATCCCTAAATTTCTTGCAATTGCACTTTGAGAAACGTTGTTCTTAAACTGTTTGACTATTTGCTCACGCAGTTGTGGACAAAGGGGTGTACCTCGCCCCATCCTTTCTTGTGAAAGATTTTTTGAGAAGCTGCTTTTATACCCAACCATGGCACCCACCTGTTCCCAATTCGCCTGAACACCTGTGGAATATTCCAAATAAGTGTTTGATGAGAATTTCTCAACTTTATCAGTATTTATTGCCACCTTTCCCAACTTCTTTGTCACGTGTTGCTGGCATCAAATTCTAAAGGTATTGATTTTTTGCAAAAAATAAATAAATAAATAAATGTTTATCAGTTTGAACATCAAATATGTTGTCTTTGTAGATTATTCAACTGAATACGGGTTGAAAATGATTTGCAAATCATTGTATTCCGTTTATATTTACATCTAACACAATTTCCCAACTCATATGGAAACGGGGTTTTTATTTCCAAGGTTTCGGGGGGCCAAATAAAAATGTTTTGGCCCCCGGGATTTTAGTTAGAAACCTGCAGTTTAAACCACTGTTGAATGGAATGCATTTACAAAAAGAACAAGGCATTGATTTCACATTGACCCAATCTGCTTTCTTGTCTAAATGTGCATTATTCAACTAACGGTGAACATTTGGAGGGATCGATTTGACAAAAAAACGATCACCTGACTGCCAAGGTGTCGCCTCTTTCCGCTTCCAGGTCATTTTTATCCCTGCAGCTGTGATTTCACCGCCTTGGCTCACACCCTGGTCATTTTCAGCTTCGGAGAGCACAGTTCATAAATCCACTGTGCCCAAACGAGTGGGGCTCCAGCAGCATAAGCAAGTGTCTGCTGAACGTAGAGAAGACGTGTTTCTTGTAAACGGCCAAAGGAGTCGGCGCAGTGAATGGATGAGGATGTTCAATCGCACAAAGGTTATTTAGAGTGATGTCGCCATTTGTCGACACGTTTTTGTTTGTTGTTGTGGCGACGGCCCGTCGTTTGCCTAATGAGTCAGTGACGATTTGAAGACGGACAACATAATTCATGTTGCATGTGCTGTAGGCTGGAATCAAAACAATACAAGTACGGCTGAGCAACAAGGACAAGAGGTCAGTTTATTATTAATATTTTTTTTTTTTTTATCTCAGCATGAATGGAATTTATTTTTGAGGGAAAACATTCTACGGAAATACCAAGATGTTAACTTACAATTCCGGCACATCATTTGATAATACTTATTTATAAATGGGTTGTACTTGTAAAGCGCTTTTCTACCTTCAAGGTACTCAAAGCGCTTTGACACTACTTCCACATTTACCCATTCACACACACATTCACACACTGATGGAGGGAGCTGCCATGCAAGGCGCTAACCAGCACCCATCAGGAGCAAGGGGTGAAGTGTCTTGCTCAAGAGACAACGGACGTGGGGAGGTTGGTACTAGGTGGGAATTGAACCAGGGACCCTCGGGTTGCGCACGGCCACTCTACCACTGCGCCACGCCGTCCCTTATTTATATTATTACTATAAAACTCCGTAAGGATCGCTACCACACCCCAAATACAAACACTCATTATTCCAAAACTATTCCAATATTCAATTACCATATTTTCCGGACCATAAGGCACATCCGATTATAAGGCGCACCGCTGATGAATGGTCTATTTTTGAGCTATTTTCATATATAAGCCGCACCTGAATATAAGGCGCACTGCTGACGAATTGTCTATTTTGTATCTATTTTCATATAAAAGGCGCACCCGATTATAAATCGCACCACTGATGAATGGTCTATTTTTTATCTTTTTTTCATATATCAGGCGCACCATATTATAAATTGCACTGCTGATGAATGGTCTAATTTTTATCTTTTTTTCATATATAAGGCGCACCAGATTATAAATCGCACTGCTGATGAATGGTCTATTTTTCATCTTTTTTTCATATACAAGGCGCACCAGATTATAAATCTCACTGCCGATGAATGGTCCATCTTTGATCTTTTTTTCATATATAAAACGCACCAGATTATAAATCGCACTGCTGATGAATGGTCTATTTTTTATCTTTTTTAAAATATAAGGCACACCAGATTATAAATCGCATGCCGACCAATGCTTTATTTCTTGTATTTTTTCACATATAAGGTGCACCTGATTATAAGGCGCACTTGTGATGAATGGTCCATTTTTTTAATATCCTTTTTCATATAAAAGGCGCACCAGATTATAAATTGCACTGCTGACGAATGGTCAATTTTTTTAATCTTTTTTTCATATATAACGCGCACCAGATTATAAATCGCACTGCCGATGAACGGTCTATTTTTGATCTATTTTCATATATAAGGCGCACCCGACTATAAGGCGCACCGCCGATGAATGGTCTATTTTCCATCTATTCTCATATATAAGACGCACCTGATTATAAGTCGCACTGCCGATGAATGGTCTATTTTTGATCTTTTTTTCATATATAAGGTGCACCAGATTATAAAGTGCACTTCCGACGAATGCTCTATTTCTTATATTTCTTCACATATGAGGTGCACTTGATTATAAGGCGCACTGGTGATGAATGGTCAATTTATTATATCCCTTTCCATATATAAGCCGCGCCCGACTATAAGTCGCACCGCCGATGAATTGTCTATTTTTTTTCATAAATAAGGCGCACCTGATAATAAGGCGCACTGCTGATGAATGGTCTATTTTTTATCTTTTTTTTAATATAAGGTGCACCAGATTATAAATCGCACTGCCGACAAATGCTCTATTCCTTATATTTTTTCATATATTAGGCACACCTGATTATAAGGTGCACTGCCGACGAACACTCTATTTCTTATATTTCTTCACATATAAGGTGCACTTGATTATAAGGCGCACTGGTGATGAATGGTCGATTTATTATATCATTTTCCATATATAAGCCGCACCAGACTATAAATCGCACCGCCGATTGTCTATTTTTACTTTTTTTTTTTCATAAATAAGGCGCACCTGATAATAAGGCGCACTGCTGATGGATGGTCTATTTTTTATCTATTTTCATATAAAAGGCGCACCTGATTATAAATCGCACCACTGATGAACGGCCCATTTTTTAATCTTTTTTTCATATTTAAGGCGCACCAGATTATAAATCGCACTGCCGATGAATGGTCTATTTCTGATATGTTTTCATATATAAGGCACACTTGATTATAAATCGCACTGCCGATGAATGGTCTATTTTTTATCTTTTTTTTAAATATAAGGCGCACCAGATTATAAATCGCACTGCCGACGAATGCTCTATTTTTTTATATTTTGCCACATATAAGGTGCACTTGATTATAAGGCGCACTGGTGATTAATGGTAATTTTTTTATATCTGTTTTCATATATAAGCCGCACCTGACTATAAATCTCACTGCCGATGAATTGTCTATTTTTAATCTTTTTTTTCATAAATAAGGCACACCTGATTATAAGGCACACTGCTGATGAAGGGGCTATTTTGTATCCATTTTCATATAAAAGGCGCACCTGATTATGAATCGCACTGGCGATGAATGGTCAATTTTTTTCAAATCTTTTTTCATATATAAGCCACACCCGATTATAAGCCCCACTGCTGAGGAATGGTCTATTTTGTATTTATTTTCATATAAAAGGTGCACCAGATTATAAATCGCACTGCTGATGAATGGTCTATTTCGTATCCTTTTTCATATATAAGGCGCACCAGATTATAAATCGCATGCCGACCAATGCTTTATTTCTTGTATTTTTTCACATATAAGGTGCACCTGATTATAAGGCGCACTTGTGATGAATGGTCCATTTTTTTAATATCCTTTTTCATATAAAAGGCGCACCAGATTATAAATTGCACTGCTGACGAATGGTCAATTTTTTTAATCTTTTTTTCATATATAACGCGCACCAGATTATAAATCGCACTGCCGATGAATGGTCTATTTTTGATCTATTTTCATATATAAGGCGCACCCGACTATAAGGCGCACCGCCGATGAATGGTCTATTTTCCATCTATTTTCATATATAAGACGCACCTGATTATAAGTCGCACTGCCGATGAATGGTCTATGTTTGATCTTTTTTTCATATATAAGGTGCACCAGATTATAAAGTGCACTTCCGACAAATGCTCTATTTCTTATATTTCTTCACATATGAGGTGCACTTGATTATAAGGCGCACTGGTGATGAATGGTCAATTTATTATATCCCTTTCCATATATAAGCCGCGCCCGACTATAAGTCGCACCGCCGATGAATTGTCTATTTTTTTTCATAAATAAGGCGCACCTGATAATAAGGCGCACTGCTGATGAATGGTCTATTATTTATCTTTTTTTTAATATAAGGTGCACCAGATTATAAATCGCACTGCCGACAAATGCTCTATTCCTTATATTTTTTCATATATTAGGCACACCTGATTATAAGGTGCACTGCCGACGAACACTCTATTTCTTATATTTTTTCACATATAAGGTGCACTTGATTATAAGGCGCACTGGTGATGAATGGTCAATTTATTATATCATTTTCCATATATAAGCCGCACCAGACTATAAGTCGCACCGCCGATTAATTGTCTATTTTTACTTTTTTTTTTTCATAAATAAGGCGCACCTGATAATAAGGCGCACTGCTGATGGATGGTCTATTTTTTACCTATTTTCATATAAAAGGCGCACCTGATTATAAATCGCACCACTGATGAACGGTCCATTTTTTAATCTTTTTTTCATATTTAAGGCGCACCAGATTATAAATCGCACTGCCGATGAATGGTCTATTTCTGATATGTTTTCATATATAAGGCACACCTGATTATAAATCGCACTGCCGATGAATGGTATATTTTTTATCTTTTTTTTTAAATATAAGGCGCACCAGATTATAAATCGCACTGCCGACAAATGCTCTATTTTTTATATTTTTTCACATATAAGGTGCACTTGTTTATAAGGCGCACTGGTGAGGAATGGTAATTTTTTTATATCTGTTTTCATATATAAGCCGCACCTGACTATAAATCTCACTGCCGATGAATTGTCTATTTTTAATCTTTTTTTTCATAAATAAGGCACACCTGATTATAAGGCACACTGCTGACGAATGGGCTATTTTGTATCCATTTTCATATAAAAGGCGCACCTGATTAAGAATCGCACTGGCGATGAATGGTCAATTTTTTTCAAATCTTTTTTCATATATAAGCCGCACCCGATTATAAGCCGCACTGCTGAGGAATGGTCTATTTTGTATTTATTTTCATATAAAAGGTGCACCAGATTATAAATCGCACTGCTGATGAATGGTCTATTTCTTATCCTTTTTCATATATAAGGCGCACCAGATTATAAATCGCACTGCTGATGAATGGCCTATTTCTGATATTTTTTCACATATAAGGTGCACCTGATTATAATGTGCACTACTGATGAATGGCCTATTTCTGATATTTTTTCACATATAAGGTGCACCTGATTATAAGGCGCACCGCCGATGAAAGGTCAATTTTTAATATATTTTTTTCATATACAAGCCGCACCTGACTATAAGTCGCACTGCCGATAAATTGTCTATTTTTTTTTTCATAAATAAGGCGCACCTGATAATAAGGCGCACTGCTGATGAATGGTCTATTTTTTATCTATTTTCAAATAAAAGGCACACCTGATTATGAATCGCACTGCTGATGAATGGTCCATTTTTTTATATTTTTCTCATATTCAAGGCGCACCAGATTATAAATCGCACTGCCGATGAATGGTCTATTTTTTATCTTTTTTTTTAATATAAGGCACACCAGATTATAAATCGCACTGCCGACAAATGCTCTATTTTTTATATTTTTTCACATATAAGGTGCACTTGATTATAAGGCGCACTGCCGATAAAAGGTCAATTTTTCATATCTGTTTTCATATACAAGCCGCACCAGACTATAAATCTCACTGCCGATGAATTGTCTATTTTTTATCTTTTTTCACATATGAGGCACACTCGATCACAAAGCGCACTGCCAATGAATGGTCTACAAAAAAATAAATATTGTTTTCACACATAAGGCGCACCTGATTAGAAGGCGCACTGCTGATGAATGGCCTATATTTCTAAAATCGTTTTTCACGTATAAGTCGCACCTGATTATAAGTCGTACCACCGATGAATGGTCAATTTTTGATCTTTTTTCATACCAAAGACGCTCCGAAATATAGGGCGCCTTAAAGGAATCATATTATAATTATTATTTTTGAAATGGAAAACACTTCCTTGTGGTCTACATAACATGTAATGGTGGTTAATTAGTAAACATGTTGCATTGATTATGTTTTACAGATTATCCTCAAACTGCTTTCTGACAGTCTATTCCTGATGCGCTGTTTTGTGGGCGGTCTTATTTACGTGGCAAACCTTCGGCAGCGTCTTCTCCCCGTCATCTTTGTTGTAGCGGTGTAGCGTGCAAGGACGAGAGTGGAAGAAGTGTCAAAAGATGGAGCTAATTGTTTTAATGACATTCAGACTTTACTTAAATCAAAAATGGAGCAACATCTTCTCATCCGGAAACAACATATATATGTATATATATATATATATATATATATATATATATATATATATATATATATATATATATATATATATATATATATATATATATATACACACGTTTTCGATTAAACAATATGATTTGCTTGAGAGGCGAGGAGACACCGAGAGTAACAAGCGGTACAAAATGAATTATAAAGGACAGATTTGGATTGTAATTGTAGATGTATTATTGTGTATTATTTTGTTGGATTGGTTACTAAAAAAAGAAAGCAAGAACAGATTTTAATATATATATATATATATATATATATATATATATATATATATATATATATATATATATACTTTTCTTTTTAACTTGGACGCTGGCGGACCGTATAGTTTGGGGACCCCTGATCTTAGACATTGGTAAAAGGACAGCAATTAACCAGATATTCTAAGAGGATTCAGAACTATTTGAATAAAAGGAATGGTAGAGCCAGATCAGTAGAATAATTGAGTGTTACCACAGGGACATACTACAGAAAATCTTCATGACACATTTTAGAAAAATGCAAGGAGCAAGGAATAAATTAAAGAAAACACATACTGTTAAAAAAAATAAGTTCTAATGAAAAATGTATGAGGCTGTGTAAAGATGTTTCGTCAAGTCTAACGAATACGAAATATGGAATGACAATAGCTTGTCTTCGGAACAGACCATGTGTTCTTCCCCCAACCCCACCTACACACCTGTACTCGTATCACGCTTGTGACGCCATGTTAATACGCTTGCATTTTCTCGCACTATTTCGCTAATTGGCCATTCCAACTACTCAATCAAGTGTCCTTAACCAAGGTCCGGTCCAGCAGTTACTTTAAAAAAAATACAGACAATTAGTTTTCTGAATTAAATGGCCGTTTAATAAGTCTAAATTAATTTTAAACACTGTTGTCTTTCTACTGTATTTTCCGGACAGTAAATTGCACTGGTATTTAAGCCACACCTACCAAATTATAGATGAAAACAATTTTTTAACTTATATTACAGTATAGGTACGAAGATATATTTGTAAATGTTTATTTACATACCTTAAATGTTTCCAAAAGATGCTTGTAACACGGCAGTAAAATGGATGATCAAACAAAACAGAAGTCATCGTCATAGACCCACGAGCTGAGGAAGATAGCTCTCCAATTAAATTAGTCCACGGTGACATTTTGGTAAATTTACAAAACTGATTCAACACAAAAAGAATGCCTTTGTAAGTTATTAATTCTAACTTTTAAACGTGTTAGCATAGTCACTAAAGCTAAGGACGCTAGCTTGACTACAAAATAATAGCATATACAAACATGCATGAAGCTCACACACAAGACGGTTTAGTCACTACGTATTTTAAAACTTACAACCCGTGCACGGACTGATGAACAAATAATCCTTTCAAGTAGGAACGCTCCATACAAACACGTCTGTTTCAAGGCACAAAACAGGAGGTACATATTCATTTGTAGCTATATTTGCATCCAGCCTTTCCCTCCACCCAGATTTAATGCCAAACAAACGCATACCAATCGACGGATTTAAGTTGCACCAGTGTCAAAAGATGCGAAAGTCCCTCGTTTGGTCTGCACATTTTACCGGCGATGCTACGACAGACATGGCACAGAGATGTGTGGATATCCTGCGACACTCAAAGCAGATGCATTTCCAACGATAAAGTCAACGAAATCACAAACGTGAGTTTTGTTGATGTTATTGACTTATGTGCTAATCAGACATATTTGATCGCGGCATGACTGCAAGCTAATCGATGCTACCATGCTATTTAGGCTAGCTGTATGTACATTTGTAGCTATATTTGCATCCAGCCTTTCCCTCCACCCACATTTAATGCCAAACAAACACTTACCAATCGACGGATTTAAGTTGCACCAGATTCAAAAGATGCGAAAGTCCCTCGTTTGGTCTGCACATTTTACTGGCGATGCTACGACAGACATGGCACAGAGATGTGTGGATATCCTGCGACACTCAAAGCAGATGCATTTCCAACGATAAAGTCAACGAAATCACAAACGTGAGTTTTGTTGATGTTATTGACTTATGTGCTAATCAGACATATTTGGTCGCGGCATGACTGCAAGCTAATCGATGCTAACATGCTATTTAGGCTAGCTGTATTTACATTTATAACTATATTAGCATCCAGCCTTTCCCTCCACCCACATTTAATGCCAAACAAACACTTACCAATCGACGGATTTAAGTTTCTCCAGTGGTCTGGTCAAAAGATGCAATCGTTGGTTAGAAGGCGATCGCCGAATAGCTTCAATAGCTATTCGCTCAATAGCTTCAGTTTCTTCTTCAATTTTGTTTTTCGCTATCTGCCTCCACACTCCAACCATCCGTTTCAATACATGCGTAATCTGTTGAATCGCTTAATCCGCTGAAATCCGAGTCTGAATCCGAGCTAATGTCGCTATATCTTGCTGTGCTATCCGCCATGTTTGTTTGTATTGACATCACTATGTGACCTCACAGGAAAATGGACGGTGGATTTACAGATAGCGAAAATCAGGCACTTTAAAGCCATTTTGTCCGGATATTCCATGATGGGTAAAATTTAGAAAAAAAAAAATCGAAAAATAAAATAAGCCACTGGGAACTGATTTTTATTGGTTCTAACCCTTCTGAAACTGTGATAAAGTTCCCCTTTAAACTCATTTTAACAGACACAGTAATGCTGAGCCAATCATGGGCAACGATACCGAACAGCACTCTCTCATTTGTTTAGTCCATGATCATTTTTGTTGACCTGCAGCATGTTGTCTAAATACAATAAAAAAGTGGGAAATACAAGAAAACACAGCAAAACGATGCAATGTAGGGAGAAAAATCTGAAAATTTGATGTAAATGTCACGCTGTCATCGCATTTTACTCCAATCGTTCTCTCATGATGTAGCAGGAACTCGGGAGGCAAGGTGCAGGTAAGGAAATGATGATTTCATCATAAAACCTTAAAATACAAAAAAAACAGAAAAGCGTGCCCATAGCGTGGGAGCTTTGATTGACTGATTGATACTTTTATTAGTAGATTGCACAGTTCAGTACATATTCCGTACAATTGATACCCGAATAAGTTTTTCGACTTGTTTAAGTCTGGGTCCGCGTTAATCAATTCATGGTAAGCTACGGCGAGGCTTAGCACATGAACAAGACTCAAGAAACATAGACCTGCCCGACGTATCGTTTTGCACGAGCAAACAAGAAAGCCAAACAGTGTGTGGCGGATAAAAAAACAGAACGATTAGTGCCCAGAAGCAGTTAAGACTCCCGATCACTACTCAGAGGCGGGTGAAAGTAATCAGCACCCACGTTAACCCAAACACAAACCCAGGGGTGCTGAAAACAGAACTGAAGTAGTCAAACTAACAGAATAAAACATGATCTGGGCAACGGATCAAAGCAAATGATCACATAATATTATTACAGTCATCACAATCTCACATGACAGTTATTATGAGGTTCTTGTATTTTGTTTTATCTCCAGTCAATGGCTCTTATTTGTGTTCCCACTCCCCGTTTTCCTCGATTTTCCACAACATGTTTAGTCTGAGCGCTGGCCTTGCAAGTGTAAGTTTAAAAGCTTCTTCCATTGATAGCGTAGCCCAGTCATTCTCAAACAGTGGCTCCATCTAGTGCAGGGGTATCCAAAGTGCGGCCCGAGGGCCATTTGCGGCCAGCATGTCATTTTTTAGCGGCTCCACGGCACATTCTAAAAATACTATGGAAAAAAATTAAAAACAGAGAAAGTGGTATAGAAGAGCAAACAGGTGAAATGTAACAAGAACATGTTGCAATGTTTACTCTAATAACACAAAGCTGGCATGCAGGCTGTTTCTTTCTTTAAAAAAAAAAATTGTGAACCAAAATCAATTATGAATTATTGACCAATTCAAGGCTCCAATTACGTCACATTAATTATTCCACTTTGAGATATTTTTGGGGGCAAATGTTGCATATTTTGTGTTTGTCATATAAAAAACTGAGCTGATTTTTTTTTTCAAAGAAGGGCTTCAAACGAACAAACAAAAAACAAACTACAAAAAAAACTTATAATTGACAAATAGATCTGAAGTTGATCTCAAGACCATTGTGTTAAAAGTAAAAACATTTATATATATATTTTTTAACTCTTTAATGAGTAGGACCCATTAGGATCAGTGTGTTTTGTTTTTAAGTGTCATTGCACAAAAAATAACAGTGAATTAAAATAAATGGTGTTAGGAGTTGTTGACCTTTTTACGACTCTAATTATTATGATTGCTATAATCTCAAATATTCTACTTAAAATTTTAATTGGGTGAAAATATTGCATATTTTGTATTTTTTTCCATAAAAAAACATGGTTTTCTTTGACAAAAAGAGCATACGACTTAGGGCCTACCGAGGATGTCGTAATGGTTTGTGTTGTGGTTTGTGCAGCCCTTTGAGACACTAGTGATTTAGGGCTATATAAGTAAACATTGATTGATTGATTGATTGCATACCTGTCCCTGATCGGCAATCAGGACACTTCCCTCCCTGCTTGCCACTCATTTTTGCTATTTTGTTTTGTAACCAGCATGGTGGCAGAAGGGTTAGTGCGTCTGCCTCACAATACCAAGGTCCTGAGTAGACGTGAGTTCAATCCCGGGCTCGGGAACTTTCTGTGTGGAGTTTGCATGTCATCCCCGTGACTACGTGGTTTCCCTCCGGATACTCCGGCTTCCTCCCACTTCCAAAGACATGCACCTGGGGATAGGTTGATTGGCAACACTAAATTGTCCCTAGTGTGTGAATGTGATAAACACATTTTACCTGCACTTTGCCTTGATGTCTCTGCATCGCGGGGTCCAGACCAGCAACACTTATCACAGACGTAAACAAAAATAATTGGACAAAACGTAATAATACTAGTAGGAAAAACTCTTTAAATATAACATTTGTCAAAAATGCCAATTGGACAATGGTCGGACGACCAGAAGCGGAAGAGGCCGACCCACTGACGGCTCTCGCAAGTGTGCTCGCGGCGGTAACAGCGACCAGCCAACAGCAGCTTGAAGAGGTCCGCCAACAAATGGCCCAGCAGGACCAAATCATGCAGGTCCGCCGGCCACACCCCCCTCCACATTTACCTTATGTAAAATACACAAGAATACCAACACTGTGTGTTTATTGGAGGATATTTAGATGATGACGGGCAGTCCAGCTTTGCAAATGTAAGCCTGCATCAAGACTGCTTGTATCAGAGCTTTTATCGGACCTTTTTGATTCAAACTGATATCATCCAATACTCCAATATCCGTTCCTTGCGCAATATGCATAATTTATTGTTATTTTGATGAATTTTCTTCGTGTTTTACTTTTGTAGCTGTATCTAGAAATGGCGCAACTGAAGTGGGAACTGGTCGCGTCAGCTCTTTTGTTGTCTTGTATCTCCTTTAATGTTTCCCTCTTGTTTTCATTGTGTTTATACCTTTTAATTGTGGACTTTTTGCATCAGCACTGCAACCACATAATTTCCCCATTGTGGAATAAATCAAGTCTATCCTATCCTACCAATATGGGATTGGGACACTCCTAATTGATACATTAATTCAATCATCCCCGGTATTAAAGCATCTCATAGTAACACATTCCGAGTAGCGGACCACAAACACATATTAGTCCTGAATTGTCAGGAATTTGACATAATATACTACAAACCCCGTTTCCATCTGAGTTGGGAAATTGTGTTAGATGTAAATATAAATGGAATACAATGATTTGCAAATACTTTTCAACCCACATTCAGTTGAATATGCTACAAAGACAACATGTTTGATGTTCAAACTGATAAACATTTTTTTTTTTTGCAAATAATCATTAACTTTAGAATTTGATGCCAGGAACACGTGACAAAGAAGTTGGGAAAGGTGGCAATAAATACTGATACAGTTTAGCAATGCTCATCAAACGCTTATATGGAACATCCAACAGGTGTGCAGGCTAATTGGAAACAGGTGGGTGCCATGATTGGGTATAAAAGCAGCTTCCATGAAATGCTGAGTAATTCACAAACAAGGGTGGGGTGAGGGTCACCAATTTGTAAGCAAATTTTACCATCTACGGTCCGTAAAATCATCAAAAAGTTCAGAGAATCTGGAGAAATCACTGCACGTAAGCGATGATATTACGGGCTTTCGACCCCTCAGGCGGTACTGCATCAAAAACCGACATCAGTGTGTATAGGATATCACCACGTGGGCTCAGGAACACTTCATAAAACCACTGTCAGTAACTACAGTTGGTCGCTACATCTGTAAGTGCAAGTTAAAACTCTACTATGCAAAGCCAAAACCATTTATCAACAATATCCTGAAACGCCGCCGGCTTGGCTGGGCCTGAGATCATCAATGATGGACTGATGCAAAGTGTAACAGTGTTCTGTGGTCTGACAAGTCCATATTTCAAATTATATTTGGAAAGAGAGGACATAGTGTCCTCCGGAACAAAGAGGAAAATAACCTTTCGGATTGTTAGAGGCGCAAAGTTCAAAAGCCAGCATCTGTGATGGTATGGGGGTGTATTAGTGCCCAAGGCATGGGTAACTTACACGTCTGTGAAGGCACCATTAATGCTGAAAGGTCCATACAGGTTTTGGAGCAACATATGTTGTCATCCAAGCAACGTTATCATGGACGCCCCTGCTTATTTCAGCAAGACAAGTGTTACAACAGCGTGGCTTCGTAAAAAAAAGATTGCGGGTATTTTCCTTGCCCGCCTGCAGTCCAGACCTGTCTCCCATCGAAAATGTGTGGCACATTATGAAGCGTAAAATACGACAGCGGAGACCCCGGACTGTTGAACGACTGAAGCTCTACATAAAACAAGAATGGGAAAGAATTCCACTTTCAAAGCTTCAATAAATAGTTTCCTCAGTTCCCAAACATTTATTGAGTGTTGTTAAAAGAAAAGGGGATGTAACACAGTGGTGAACATGCCCTTTCCCAACTACTTTGCCACATGTTGCAGCCATGAAATTCTAAGTGTTGCGATCTGCTGCTCAGATCTTCACGTGTTTGTTTTTTCATTCTCAGTCTGACCCGTTTATTTCCTGTTTTTGTCCATCACTATGGTTACACATCAGTCCACCTGTTAGTCTCGCCCCGCACACCTGCTACTAATTTTCACCCTCCTATTTAAGCTCACCTTTTCTGTTTACTCATTCTCGGATCCTAATTTGCCCACGCGCATCAGTGACGACTCTCATCATTCGTATGTATTTTCTCGCTAGCTCTCACGCCAAGCCACTTTATTTTCTAGCTTTCATGCTGAATGTTTTGTTTACTCTTTTGTGTCCTCGTACCAAGTTTTAGTTTTCCTTGTTTTATCCTAGCTTTCACGCTAGCGTCTTTTGTTTACTTTTTCTCTTTACACCAGTATTTTTGTTCATAGACTTTTGTTATTAAATACCCTTTATCTTACCTATGCTGTGTTCTGCTTCGACGCATCCACGGGAAAACCACACCGGCATTACCATGCCGAAGAAGAGTCTTCACACTAAGTTCATTATTAGTTGCACAAAAAAAAAAGGTTTATGAGTTTAAACATAAAATATCTTGTCTTTGTAGTGCATTCGATTGAATATGGGTTGAAAAGGATTTGCAAATCATTGTATTCTGTTTATATTTACATCTAACACAATTTCCCGACTCATATGGAAACAGGGTTTGTAGCTTATGACGAAACAAACAGAGTCTCAAAATATTGTGCGGTAATACATCTTCCTTAATGGCCAATAATATCCTGTGCTGGTGAATTGTATTGGTCGAGTGAAGATGTTCTATTCATGTGTGCAGATAATTTTATCACATCTTGCCGGAGTACACTACTAATCTTTGAACGGGCCAAACACGTTATTGGATTGCTGTTATTAAATCCTCTGAATTGCACGTGAAGCCGGGATAATGCAGTTCACTGAACAACCCAATGTGCAATGTATGAGACTATGGAAATGCTTTAATTACATTTTTATGGCGGCCCTTGCCTATGTTTTGAGGTTTGCAAAGAGGAAAAAAAATGTCCTCGGCCTAACTGCCGTGTGGCCTGTGACTAAAGTTACGCACGTTTAAATTACATTTTATGAAAAGTTCATGATTTTGTAGAAACTGACCATATTTTAACTACCGAAAACCAGAACAGACCTTATGGCAATTAAATATTAAGAAGACACTCAAAGACTTCTCAGAAGTTACATGTTTGTTCATGCCTAAAATAATAATTCTTTGGCAAGTTTCAATTGTGTAAATTACTTTAAAATCTATGGAATAAAAAATAAAGTATTTTCAAGTGCTAGCAAATCGATAACTAAAACAAATATCAAATAATATTAGCTCTATTATAAAATTCAGCTCTAACCAAAGGAAGCTTTCACAAATATATTCAATAAAATGAAAAAATTTAAAATTAGGAGTTTCACCTATTGTAAAATGTGTCAACAACACAACAAATAGTTGTTAACGGTTATGTTTTAGTTATCCATTTGCTAAGACTTGAATCGGATCAGAATAGAGCAAATCCTATTCCAGTTCCATTGTAAGCTGTCATGACGTAGACTTCGGTGCGGTTTGTTTTCCCGTGGTGCAAAGCGACTGAACTGGACACAACGGTAATGACATCTTTTAATCTATCAAAAGTGAAAACAAAAGGCACTCACAGCAGAGGTGAAAAACTTGGCTAAGAAAACAAAAACTAATGCTATAACGTAAACTATGGACATAAAACAAAACTTGCAAACTATGGCATGCATAAAGAAAACTTTCTTGGTTACATGTCTGTGTAATCATGTTTTGTTTTAGTCATGTCCGGTTTTTTTTTTGGACTCTTTGTGCACTTTTGTTTGTTTTGATACCGTAGCAACCCATTAGTTTTCACCTTGTCCCCATGCCACGCACCTGTTTTCACTAATCACCACAGTATTATTCAAGCCACAGTTGCCAGGTAGTCACCCTGGCATCATCACCATATATCACCCTCGATCACTCTCTCCACATCCATGCCAATGATCCATGCCCCTTGTCTTTTTCCAAGTAAGTTTTTTTTTTGTTATTCATGCCATTGTGCAAGTGTTTTGTTTTATGTTCATAGTTTTGTCTTTGCGATAGTTTTGTTTCATAGTTAAGTTTGTGTACCTTTGCTGGGAGCGTTTTTCGTTTGTTCCTGTATAGTGATAAAATAAAATATGCCTTTACCTTCACGCCTTGCCCGCTCCAACGTTCGCTTTTCACCTCGGGAAAACAATCCACGCCCAAGTCCAAGTCGTGACCCTTGGAACGAGAAAAGGACATGAAAAAGAGAAGCATGGATCATCAGCATGAAACTACAGGCTTAAATAGTGGCGAGGTGATTAACAACAGGTGCGTGAGTCCAAATGAGTCAGGTGCATGACATAAGGACAGGTGAAAACTAATGGGTTGTTATGGAAACAAATCAAGGAGTGAAAAAACCGGGACTGACTAAATCCAAAAACCAAACGAAACTTAGCTAAACTAAACATGATCACCAAGACATGACAGTAAGCGGACGTTTGATTGCATTTATTTACAATTTAGAATGCATTGAAACAAGAGAAAACCGTATGTGTTCTAGTCTTACATAAAGGTGGTGAATGATAGGCAACATTCCAAAAAAAAGTTTCTGGAAGACCGCTTCATGATCCGAGCCACCCACATTGTCACAGTAATATAAATTTGAAAAAGAAAAATGTGTCAGCAGAAAGGTGACATCAAAAATTCCCATCCCTATTTTTTACTACCGCCTTTACTTTTTACGAGCAAATTCAGTACCCTTATCCCAAAGTAAAGATGTTCTCCTCTCAGGGATGCAGAGTAATTTCTCCCGGGTCCACCAGCGCCCGGACTCTGAGCAGCCAGCACTGAGGTCTGATGAGTATTTACCTACAGGGCCTGTATGTGCTCATTCCCTCCATGTTGTCTCAGCGAGCACATATCGGAGGTGAGGCGAGGTACCTCTTCCATCAGGACCGGGCAATTATTCCACCGGAGCCCATCTATTCCATGCGTCACAACAAAAACGGTGTCAAAATAGTTGTTTTCACACGAAGCTGTCACATCCGTGACGTCCTCTCTGTCCTTCACAAGGCACACTTTGGATCTGCATGATTAGCCACTTCATTCGCTTAAGTCCGTTTTTCACCCCGGCATCTCATGTGACAGCTGAATCTCCGGGGGTGTATTGATTAACGTAACCCCTACTAGCCAGCGTGGTACATATTTATGTGGTGGAAGACAGCTACCATTGCATCAGACCAGTCTTCCTCTCAGGGAATAAAAGTCAATGGTCAATCCCAAATTCTTTCGCATGACATATATGTTAAGTGAGAAGGACCATCAAGCCAAAATTTGAATATTATCAAGTTTTACTAAAGCTTTAGGAGACCAGTCTTACGGTGCGTTAATAGCAGCATATTAGATCAGATTAGATTAGACAATACTTTATTTATTTCGTCAGGAGAGTTCCTTCAGGAAAATTAAAATGTTCAGCACAATTTCATTCAAGATCAGACAAACATTACAGGGAGACAGAACAGGATCGCTGATGGGTCTGCCGGCTTCCAGCGCCCCTTACAAAAAAGATGAAATACAGGTAAACAAGGTGAAGGGAATGGGAGGAAAAAATAGAAGATTAAAATAAAATAAAAAAATCGGTCTTAGCCTGGGCCCTGGATAGGGGTTGCAGACTGAGGCCAAGGGAAAAAAACAGCTCATAGCCATAGTACACATCCCTCTCACATGTGTGTAAGAGGGAAACATCAAACATCAAAGAACACAGAGGACATTAAAGACATTAAAGCAGCAGATACAACCAGACACTTCTACATACAGCTATGAAAAAAACATAAAAGAAACATATACACTGTGGTGGCCGAGCATGGCCAGAGACAGGAGCAGACCCAACAAAGCAACCAAGACAGCCGACTCCACTCTCGGCCAGTGTCCAGTCCGCATGGATGAGCGAGGATATGTCCAAGGAGACTGATGTGTCCGACACCTGCTCACCCAGCCAAGACACCGCGAAGCCTCTCCGTCCCAGCGCTCAGTGCTAGCTCCGCAGCCCTGTCCCCTCATCCGCATCTCCTCCAGTCCCTCCAAACCGACTCCGGTGTGGCAGAGACCCAGCAGCTGGTCTCCATTGCCAAAAGGCTCCCGGGAGGCAGATCCAGAAGTCCACAAAAAAAGCACCACAGAGGTCACAAAAGTGCCACCCCTTGTCACACAGTCCCAAAGGGTCCCGGACCAAAAGGCAAGAAAATATAATAACACATGAAAACAAGAGGGAAACACAAAAGGTTGACATAAGAGCACAGAGCTCCTGCCAACAGCGGCCACTACAGCAGCGCCATCTATATATATATGTATATAGAAGCGATCTGAAAATCAAGTACAAACACAGCCCCCACGAAGCCCAGAAAAGAATAAAGCCTCATTGTTCTAATAGAGATAAGGTAAGATAAGGTAAAAAGGGAGTACATCATACTCCCAATACACATTCCAACGCATTCAAGGTAAGGCACAGAGTTTACTTGCAGACATAAGATTCAAGCACAAAGTGTTGAATTGGGAAAATATTAGCTGCTTTAAAGGGGAACATCATCACAATTTCTAAAGGGTTAAAAACGATAAAAATCAGTTCCCAGTGGCTTGTTGTATTTTTTGAAGTTTTTTCAAATTTTTACCGGTCCCCAAATATCCATAAAAAAAGCTTTAAAGTGCTTGATTTCCGCTATTTGCGATGCCACTATCCATTTCCCTGTGACGTCATACAGTGCTGGCAATGTAAACAAACAACGGCGAATACCACAGCAAGATATAGCGACATTAGCTCGGATTCAGACTCGGATTTCAGCGACTTAAGCGATTCAACAGATTACACATGTATTGAAACGGATGGTTGGAGTATGAAAGTATTGAAGAAGAAACTGAAGCTATTGAGACAATAGCTATTGACGCTATTCATAGCCATAGCATGGCCGAATAGCTGCGTTAGCATCGCCGGTAAAATGTGCGGACCAAACGATCAGGACTTTCGCATCTCGTGACACTGGAGCAACTTAAATCCTTCGATTGGTAAGTGTTTTTTTCGCATTAAATGTGGGTGGAAGTAAACGTAATATAGTTGCAAATGCATCTGCAGGTTATCCATACATCTCTGTGCCATGTCTGCTTTAGCACCGCTGGTAAATAGCATGTTAGCATCGATTAGCGTAGCATGTTAGCATCGATTAGCTGGCAGTCAACATCAACAAAACTCACCTTTGTGAATTTGTTGACTTTATAGTTGCAAAAGCATCTGCAGGTTATCCATACATCTCTGTGCCATGTCTGCTTTAGCACTGCCGGTAAATAGCATGTTAGCATCGATTAGCCTAGCATGTTAGCATCGATTAGCTGGCAGTTACACCGCAATCAAATATGTCTGATTAGCACATAAGTCAACAACAAAACTCACCTTTGTGATTTCGTTGACTTTATCGTTGCAAATGCATCTGCAGGTTATCCATACATCTCTGTGCCATGTCTGTCTTAGCATCGCCGGTAAAATGAGGAGACACTCTGGCAAATTCAATGGGGGTCTGGCAGCAGACACTTTCGCATCTTCGGGCCAGTGGTGCAACTTGAATCCCTCCCTGTTAGTGTTGTTACACCCTCCGACAACACACCGACGAGGCATGATGTCTCCAAAGTTCCAAAAAATAATCGAAAAAACGGAAAATAACAGAGCTGAGACCCGGTGTTTGTAATGTGTTGAAAATGAAAATGGCGGCTGTATTACCTCGGAGACGTCACGTTCTGACGTCATCGCAAAAAGAGCGATAAACAGAAAGGCGTTTAATTCGCCAAAATTCACCCATTTAGAGTTCGGAAATCGGTTAAAAAAATATATGGTCTTTTTTCTGCACCATCAAGGTATATATTGACGCTTACATAGGTCTGGTGATAATGTTCCCCTTTAAACATGACTATGAATAAAGAAATAACTCTTAAAAAATAAATGCATCCTCCACACTACTCTAAGACGAACACCGACAGTGAAAAATTGCCCCTTTTGAAGACTTTGGACTGCCCGCCTCATCACGTTCATTTATATGGAAAATAAATGACTTGGACTATAAATGAGTTTATGAACTTGACCTCTTTATCTAGCGGTAATGATTTAAAGGTGCCCTCAATCAATTGCATTCACATAATGAGATTTGAATGTCAAACGCTTGTCTGAGACAAATGCAACTAAAAATAATTAGGAGTTTTAAAGGTGAACAGAGTATAGTCAGGAGGGGAAAAAAAAACACTTTAATCTATTTTGTGGCAGCGGGGGCTTGGCCAGCAGTGTGGTGTTGATATGATGTTTTTGTATTATCTGCGTAATTGGCTATTACACATTTATTTATTTTTTAAAAGGCTGAAAATATATATACCGTATTTTTCAGGACTATGAGGCGCATTTTCTCAAAAATTGACAGTGTGCCTAATAACCCGGGGCGCCTGTTGAACGGAATAATTCTGGTTGTGCTTTCCGACCTTGATTTGGTACATGGTGTGATGATTAGTGTGACCAGTAGATGGTAGTCACACATAAGGGGTAAGTGTATACTGCAATATGACGCCAGTAAACAACACCAAAATGTTAAATGTTCCATTGAAAATAAAAAACATTACACATGGCACTCAAAAATCCGTCAAAATGTTTCAGAGTGACTTATTACTGTGGTGTGACTGCAAAATGGCAACCATTAGCAGACATATTATCTGCCGTTTTGTTTCACAATATTATGCAAAATCCATTGTTCTTACCTTCTGGTACCTGGTGATGTTTATTTGAGATATGCATAAGTCCTGAAAATTTGTGCACGTCCGCCACTGTAGTCCGTGCTGATTCGTAGTCGATACACTTCTTTTTCACTATAGTCTTGTTATGGGGCATTCATCCAGAAAACATGTTTTATATTTTAGTATCTTCAAAATAGCCACCCTTTGCTCTGATTACTTTTTCGTACACTCTTGGCATTCTCTCGATGGGCTTCAAGAGGTAGTCACCTGAAATGGTTTTTACTTCACAGGTGGGCTTGTGAAGCGAAAACCCCACTTATATATATATATATATATATTAGTGCTGTGAATCTTTGGGTGTCCCATGATTCGATTCAATATCGATTCTTGGGGTAAGGATTCGATTCAAAATCGATTTTTTTTTTCATTTTAACACGATTCTCGATTCAAAAACAATGTTTTCCAGATTTAAAAGGATTCTCTATTCATTCAATACATAGGATTTCAGCAGGATCTACCCCAGTCTGCTGACATGCAGGCAGAGTGGCAGATTTTTGTAAAAAGCTTTTATAATTGTAAAGGACAGTGTTTTATAAACGGATTGCAATAACGTAAATTTGTTTTGACTATTAAACGAACCAAAAATATGATTTATTTTATCTTTGTGAAAATATTGGACACAGTGTGTTGTCAAGCTTATAATATGTGATGCAAGTGTAAGCCACTGTGACACTATTGTTCTTTTTTATTATTTTTACAAATGTCTAATGATAATGTCAATGAGGGATTTTTAATCACTGCTATGCTGAAATTATAACTAATTTTGATACTGTTGTTGATAATATTCATTTTTGTTTCATTACTTTTGGTTTGTTCTGTGTCGTGTTTGTGTCTCCTCTCAATTGCTCTGTTTATTGCAGTTCTGAGTGTTGCTGGGTCAGGTTTGGTTTTGGAATTGGATTGCATTGTTATGGTATTGCTGTGTATTGTTTTGTTGGATTGCTAAGAAAAAAAAATAATTTTTAAAAAAATGAGAATCGATTCTGAATGGCTCCTCTCTGAGCTGCAACCTTATCGTGGTAGAGGAGTTTGCGTGTCCCAATGATCCTAGGAGCTATGTTGTCCGGGGGCATAAAGCCCCCTGGTAGGGTCTCCCAAGGCAAACAGGTTCTAGGTGAGGGATCAGACAAAGAGCAGCTCGAAGACCTTTATGAAGATGAAAAACCATGGACCCAGATTTCCCTCGCCCGGACGCGGGTAACCGGGGCCCCCCTCTGGAGCCAGGCCCGGAGGTGGGGCACGATGGCGAGCGCCTGGTGGCCGGGCCTGTTCCCATGGGGCCCGGCCGGGCACAGCCCGAAGAGGCAACGTGGGTCACCCCTCCAATGGGCTCACCACCCATAGCAGGGGCCATAGAGGTCGGGTGCATTGTGAGCTGGGCGACAGCCGAAGGCAGGGCACTTGGCGGTCCGATCCTCGGCTACAGAAGCTAGCTCTTGGGACGTGGAACGTCACCTCACTGGGGGGGAAGGAGCCTGAGCTAGTGCGCGAAGTCGAGAAATTCCGGCTGGATATAGTTGGACTCACTTCGACGCACAGCAAGGGCTCTGGAACCACTTCTCTCGAGAGGGATTGGACCCTCTTCCACTCTGGCGTTGCCGGCAGTGAGAGGCGACGGGCTGGGGTGGCAATTCTTGTTTCCCCCCGGCTCAAAGCCTGTACGTTGGAGTTCAACCCAGTGGACGAAAGGGTAGCCTCCCTCCGCCTTCGGGTGGGGGGACGGGTCCTGACTGTTGTTTGTGCTTATGCACCAAACAGCAGTTCAGAATACCCACCCTTTTTGGGAACACTCGAGGGAGTACTGGAAAGTGCTCCCCCGGGTGATTCCCTTGTCCTACTGGGAGACTTCAACGCTCACGTTGGCAACGACAGTGAAACCTGGAGAGGCGTGATTGGGAAGAATGGCCGCCCGGATCTGAACCCGAGTGGTGTTTTGTTATTGGACTTTTGTGCTCGTCACAGTTTGTCGATAACAAACACCATGTTCAAACATAAGGGTGTCCATATGTGCACTTGGCACCAGGACACCCTAGGCCGCAGTTCCATGATCGACTTTGTAGTTGTGTCATCGGATTTGCGGCCTCATGTTTTGGACACTCGGGTGAAGAGAGGGGCGGAGCTTTCTACCGATCACCACCTGGTGGTGAGTTGGCTGCGATGGTGGGGGAGGATGCCGGACAGACCTGGGAGGCCCAAACGCATTGTGAAGGTCTGCTGGGAACGTCTGGCAGAGTCTCCTGTCAGACAAAGTTTCAATTCCCACCTCCGGAAGAACTTTGAACATGTCACGAGGGAGGTGCTGGACATTGAGTCCGAGTGGACCATGTTCCGCACCTCTATTGTCGAGGCGGCAGATCGGAGCTGTGGCCGCAAGGTAGTTGGTGCCTGTCGGGGCGGCAATCCTAAAACCCCTTGGTGGACACCAGCGGTGAGGGATGCCGTCAAGCTGAAGAAGGAGTCCTATCGGGTCCTTTTGGCTCATAGGACTCCGGAGGCAGTGGACAGGTACAGACAGGCCAAGCGGTGTGCAGCTTCAGCGGTCGCGGAGGCAAAAACTCGGACATGGGAAGAGTTCGGGGAAGCCATGGAAAACGACTTCCGGACGGCTTCGAAGCGATTCTGGACCACCGTCCGCCGCCTCAGGAAGGGGAAACAGTGCACTATCAACACCGTGTATGGTGCGGATGGTGTTCTGCTGACCTCGACTGCGGATGTTGTGGATAGGTGGAAGGAATACTTCGAAGACCTCCTCAATCCCACCAACACGTCTTCCTATGAGGAAGCAGTGCCTGGGGAATCTGTGGTGGACTCTCCTATTTCTGGGGCTGAGGTCGCTGAGGTAGTTAAAAAGCTCCTCGGTGGCAAGGCCCCAGGGGTGGACGAGATCCGCCCGGAGTTCCTTAAGGCTCTGGATGCTGTGGGGCTGTCTTGGTTGACAAGACTTTGCAGCATCGCGTGGACATCGGGGGCAGTACCTCTGGATTGGCAGACCGGGGTGGTGGCTCCTCTCTTTAAGAAGGGGGACCGGAGGGTGTGTTCCAACTATCGTGGGATCACACTCCTCAGCCTTCCCGGTAAGGTTTATTCAGGTGTACTGGAGAGGAGGCTACGTCGGATAGTCGAACCTCGGATTCAGGAGGAACAGTGTGGTTTTCGTCCTGGTCGTGGAACTGTGGACCAGCTCTATACTCTCGGCAGGGTTCTTGAGGGTGCATGGGAGTTTGCCCAACCAGTCTACATGTGCTTTGTGGACTTGGAGAAGGCATTCGACCGTGTCCCTCGGGAAGTCCTGTGGGGAGTGCTCAGAGAGTATGGGGTATCGGACTGTCTTATTGTGGCGGTCCGTTCCCTGTACGATCAGTGCCAGAGCTTGGTTCGCATTGCCGGCAGTAAGTCGAACACATTTCCAGTGAGGGTTGGACTCCGCCAAGGCTGTCCTTTGTCACCGATTCTGTTCATAACTTTTATGGACAGAATTTCTAGGCGCAGTCAAGGCGTTGAGGGGTTCCGGTTTGGTAACCGCAGGATTAGGTCTCTGCTTTTTGCAGATGATGTGGTCCTGATGGCTTCATCTGACCGGGATCTTCAGCTCTCGCTGGATCGGTTCGCAGCCGAGTGTGAAGCGACCGGAATGAGAATCAGCACCTCCAAGTCCGAGTCCATGGTTCTCGCCCGGAAAAGGGTGGAGTGCCATCTCCGGGTTGGGGAGGAGACCCTGCCCCAAGTGGAGGAGTTCAAGTACCTAGGAGTCTTGTTCACGAGTGAGGGAAGAGTGGATCGTGAGATCGACAGGCGGATCGGTGCGGCGTCTTCAGTAATGCGGACGTTGTACCGATCCGTTGTGATGAAGAAGGAGCTGAGCCGGAAGGCAAAGCTCTCAATTTACCGGTCGATCTACGTTCCCATCCTCACCTATGGTCATGAGCTTTGGGTCATGACCGAAAGGATAAGAGCACGGGTACAAGCGGCCGAAATGAGTTTCCTCTGCCGTGTGGCGGGTCTCTCCCTTAGAGATAGGGTGAGAAGCTCTGCCATCCGGGAGGAACTCAAAGTAAAGCCGCTGCTCCTCCACATCGAGAGGAGCCAGATGAGGTGGTTCGGGCATCTGGTCAGGATGCCACCCGAACGCCTCCCTAGGGAGGTGTTTAGGGCACGTCCAACCGGTAGGAGGCCACGGGGAAGACCCAGGACACGTTGGGAAGACTATGTCTCCCGGCTGGCCTGGGAACGCCTCGGGATCCCCCGGGAAGAGCTAGACGAAGTGGCTGGGGAGAGGGAAGTCTGGGTTTCCCTGCTTAGGCTGTTGCCCCCGCGACCCGACCTCGGATAAGCGGAAGATGATGGATGGATGGATGGATTCTGAATGGCAAAACATGAGAATATATATGTACATATATATATATGTATATATATATATATATATATATATATATATATATATATATATATATATCCACACACACGCACGCACACACACACACACACACACACACACACACACACACACACACACACACACACACACACACACACACACACACATATTTATATATATATAAAAGCTAACTGCTACTCGCTTAATGGTAGCTTAATGCTAAGTACAATGAAGGATCCCATTGACAGGCTAACAGAAATTAGCATTACAATATTTTTTAATCTCGAACAAACGTTTAACAAATTACATTTTAACGTAACACAATTGACATGATACAACAAGTGCACTTCTACTTAGTCCCCAAACTTTGTAAAAACGAACACTGACCGCTAATTTGATTGATGAATGACACATAATCCGTCACACATTCGGTAAAGTATGTGAACCATACAGTAAATCAAACTGTATTGATACCAATTTATATTTTCATACGTTTATTTTTGTTGTCATAAGGTCAAAACAAGGTAGAGAACAATTGAGCTAGAAATGATTTCCAGACAGAATAAGAGTCGGATTGAATAAGATCTGCTTCTTTCTCCTCCTTTTCGTTAGAACGTGAAACTGTAAACGTCACCATCACCATGTTGTTATTATTTTTCTTATATTACTCACTTTTCTTGTTGTTTTGTTTCGGGTTTTTATATTCTCTTCTTTCTTTTTTAACATGTCCGAAATACATATTTACAATACAACACAACAATACAGTACAATTCTTGTGTGTGCTGAATAGCTACAGAAGCCTGTCCCTCCAAACAACTCAAATTTTATATTTTACATTGTTTTATGGAATTTGATTGTCTTGGGGGGAAAAATATATTAATAACAATAGAATCTACATTTGTTTACTTGTAGAGGAAACTGTGGATATTACTGTTATTAGTATAATATTATGATATATTGTGTTTATACTCTGTGATTTCAAGTCCCACATTTGATCTGATCTTAATGGGAGATAAGTGATGAACGCAGAAATGTGGACATCATCTTCAGTGTGTAAGAGCACTTTAACATATTGGAAATGCTGCTTATTGCTGTGGCATTTGAAATATGTCAGCCTCTCCACAGCGCTTCAAAATGCCTCTGGGTCGAAGAAAGGTCAAACATGAGAACATCAAATAGGCTTGAAAGCACGTTGCATTGTGCTACTCATATTTCTCGCGTGTATTCAACATCATCACTATTCATATTGAATTGAAATCATATTCAGGCAAAAAAGTCCGTAAACTAAAAAGACCAATTTTTATGCAGACTATAAAGAAGAATGCTGTTGGTGGAAAGCGGTGGATTGCAGCTGCCTTTAGCACCGAGACACAGCCGGTGTTTCTTTGTTTGTTGTGAAGCTTTAACACAGAGCGGTCAAGAGAACATGTTTCTCTACATCAACCAGCATGTTTTTGGATGGAAAAATGTTGATATTAAGTCGGCTCTTACCGGAGACATCAGTGGATTACTGGACCTCCTTCTGCAGCAGCTGTCAAAAAAGGCAGCTGTGAGCTTGGCTCCTCCATGGCTTCCATCAAAGACACTGGCGTTCACCGCAGCCATCCAACTTTGAGGTCTGTCTTTACAATCTCACTAAAACGCTATTAACACAATAAGCACATAAGGCAGGGGTGTCAAACTCAAATACAGAGTGGGCCAAAATTTTAAACGGAACAAAGCCGCGGGCCAAGGTTTAACAAATTAACCTTTTAATAGGGACCCAAACAAGTTTTGCATTAAATATTTAACAAGCAAGGCTTATATAACTTTAGTGACATGCAAAATCCAATTTCAAATAATAATAATAATAACTCAAATATATCAATGGCATAGCAGATAAAATTTTAATAAAAATGTTATGCCTTTTTTTCTATTTGCAATCTTCTGTGGTAAATATCATTTTTTTTCCACAGGCTAATAAGAAATTTGAAAATGAAATAACAATAATGAATGAACCAAACATTCAAGCCTTAAAGTAGCAAGAGAAAAGGCATGAATAAAACGTTAATTATTGGTCAGTTTTCTGGAAGTTTCCCGGAAGAGTTAGTGCTGCAAGGGGACCCTGGGTATTTGTTCTGTTGTGTTACGGTACGGATGTTCACCCGAAATGTGTTTGTCATTCTTGTTTGGTGAGGGTTCACAGTGTGGCGCATATTTGTAACAGTGCTAAAGTTGTTTATACAGCCACCCTCAGTGTGACCTGTATGGCTGTTGACCAAGTATGCCTTGCATTCACTTGTGCGTGTGTGTGTGTGAAAAAGCCACAAATATTATGTGACACGCTGTTAGTATGGAGGAAAAGCGGACGTGACGACAGGTTGTAGAGAACGCTAAAGGCAGTGCCTTAAATGCACGCCCCCAATGTAGTTGTCCAGGTGGAAATCGGTAGAAATTCGGGAGAATGGTTGACCCGGGAGATTGTCGGGAAGGGCACTGAACTTCGGGAGTCTACCGGGAAAATTAGGAGGGTTGGCAAGTATGAGTATTAGCGGTGAATGCGGTGTTACAGCGACACCGGTGCTGTATAACACCGGCGGGCCAGCTCTAATGCTAAATTTATATTGCCTCAAGGGCCTAATTAAATTACACGGCGGGCCAGTGTTGGCCCGCGGGCCAGAGTTTGACACCCATGACATAAGGAATCTTCCAGACTTATCATAGTAAATGTGTCTAATTACATCCGGATCGCTCACACTTTTTTTTTTTTTTGTGCTTCACTCTAATTTTCCTTATCCACAAATCTTTCATCCTCGCTCAAATTAATGGGGAAAACGTTGCTTTCTCGGTCCGAATAGCTCTCGTTGCTGGTGGCCATGATTGTAAACAATGTTCAGATGTGAGGAGCTCCACAACCCATGACATCACGCGCACATCGTCTGCTACTTCCGGTAGAGGCAAGGCTTTTTTATTAGCGACCAAACGTTGCGGACTTTATCGTCGATGTTCTCTACTAAATCTTTTCAGCAAAAATATGGCAATATTGCGAAATGATCAAGTATGACACATAGAATGGACCTGCTATCCCCGTTTAAATAAGAAAATCTCATTTCAGTAGGCCTTTAACATTTATTGTTCCTGTTCAAATTCAATGTTAGCCCTTAATTATAATGCCTGATTATGTAGCGTACAAATGGGGACATACCTGCTGTCAAGCCTGCATATTTAAATACATTTACTGAATGCAACTTAACTCCACCTGAGATATCTACTTGAGGCTCAAACAATGCTGCTGATATAAACATTTTACAATGACACAATCGTATTTCGATACTTGTTTTAATAAAAGGGACCACAAAAACATTTCATTATGGTCTTTATTTTGCCAGAAATGCTTACGCTACATTAAAGGCCTACTGAAACCCACTACTACCGACCACGCAGTCTGATAGTTTATATATCAATGATGAAATATTGACATTGCAACACATGCCAATACGGCCTTTTTAGTTTACTAAATTGCAATTTTAAATTTCGCTCGGAAGTATCATGCTAAAACGTCACGGTATGATGACGATTGGGCGTGACGTCACGCATTGCAGAGAACATTTTGGTCCAGCACCGTTCACAACTATAAGTCGTCTCTTTTGATCACATAATTCCACAGTATTCTGGACATCTGTGTTGCTAAATCTTTTGCAATTTCTTCAATGAATAATGGAGACGTCAAAGAAGAAACATGTAGGTGGGAAGCGGTGTATTGCGGCTGCCTTTAGCAACACAAACACAGCTGGTGTTTCCTTGTTGTAACACGTGCTGAATGTGGCTTGGCAATGTCTTGCTGAAATAAGCAGGGGCGTCCATAAAAAAGACTGCGATTAGATGGCAGCATATGTTGTTCCAAAACCTGTATGTACCTTTCAGTATTAATGGTGCCTTCACAGATGTGTAAGTTAAATAACGAATGCATTTAGTAAAAATAAAAATAAATATATATTTTATTGAAACCCATTTTTACCAGGCTTTCGCGGGCCACCTAAAATGTTGTGGCGGTCCAGAACTGGCCCCCCGGGCCTCTAGTTTTACACCTCTCCTCTACGATGTTGGAGTGGTTGAACCGGTGGTTCTCAAAAGGGGGTACGTGTACCCCTGAGGGTACTTGAAGTTATGCCAAGGGGTACATGAGATTTTTTTTTAAATATTCTAAAAATAGCAACAATTCAAAAATCATTAATACATATATTTCTTGAATAATTCTTCACAAAATATGAATGTAATTTCATAAACTGTGAAAAAAAAAATACAACAATGCAATATTTAGTGTTGACAGCTAGATTTTTTTTTTTGTGGACATGTTCCATAAATATTGATGTTAAGGATGTATTTTTTTTGTGAAAAAATGTTTAGAATTAAGTTCATGAATCCAGATGGATCTCTATTACAATCCCCAAAGAGGGCTCTTTAAGTTGATGATTACTTCTATGTGTAGAAATCTTTATTTATAATTGACTCACTTGTTTATTTCTCAAGAAGTTTTTAGTTATTTTTATATCTTTTTTTCCAAATAGTTCAAGAAAGACCACTACAAATGAGCAATATTTTTGCACCGTTTACAATTAAATAAATCAGAAACTGATATATAGTGCTGTATTTTACTTCTTTATCTCTTTTTTTCCAACCAAAAATGCTTTGCTCTGATTAGGGGGTACTTGAATTATAAAATAATGTTCAAAAATAATGATTTTCATCACTGAAAAAAGGTTGAGAATCACTGGGTTAAACTACTGTTATTCTTGTGAGACCAAAAGGTAAATTAAAATTGCATGTAAAGCGTGTCAATAAAAGGTTTTATAATGCAACAGCTTGACTGTAGAAAAGATGAGTTCATTTGTTTTATAATATGAACAAACTGGAGGTTTGACCTGCGGCGAAGAACAGATGGTGTTTGACCTTTACAGTTCTGCTCTATTCATATTTTTAATGTCTCGGAAGAGAGGATTGTAGTCGTGTCATCATTCTGACAACATAATTCTAACCCCATGTTTCTATTTAATAGTCTTTTTATATCGCTATTGTGTTTGCAGATACATATTTTGCATTGGAGGTGCTTTTTTTTTGTTTTTGTTTGAATTGTCCAGCCGTTTTTTTGCGTCCGAAATTAATTGGTCAACTAAAATCCTGCTTTGTCGCCTGTCATGGTAAATAAAGTAACTATAATTTATGTTGCATTTGCTTGTTTTTCCCCCACATTATTTCTTGTTCTTCATCACAGCCAATGCTTCCTAGAAGCATTATGTCCAGCCAAAATCCCCCCTGGCAGGAGCTCGGTCCTTTTTTTTTTTTTTTTTTTTTTTTGAAAATGAGAGTGCACCTGCCCAAAATTATCCAAAGAGAAGATTCATTGTTTTAGTAATGGTTTATTGTGAGAATTTTTTAAAAATTGTCACCATACAGTCTGCAGTGAAGAAATAATCAATCAATCAATCAATCAATGTTTATTTAAATAGCCCCAAATCACAAATGTCTCAAAGGACTGCACAAATCATTACAACTACAACATCCTCGGAAGAACCCACAAAAGGGCAAGGAAAACTCACACCCAGTGGGCAGGGAGAATTCACATCCAGTGTGACGCCAGTGACAATGCTGACTATGAGAAACCTTGGAGAGGACCTCAGATGTGGACAACCCCCCCCTCTAGGGGACCGAACGCAATGGATGTCGAGCGGGTCTAACATGATACTGTGAAAGTTCAATCCATAGTGGCTACAACACAGCCGCGAGAGTTCAGTTCAAAGCGGATCCAAGACAGCAGCGAGAGTCCCGTCCACAGGAAACCATCTCAAGCGGATCAGCAGCGTAGAGATGTCCCCAACCGATACAGGCGAGCGGTCCATCCTGGGTCCCGACGAGCGGTCCATCCTGGGTCACGACTCTGGACAGCCAGTACTTCATCTATGGTCATCGGACCGGACCCCCTCCACAAGGGAGGGGGGGACAGAGGAGAAAGAAAAGAAGCGGCAGATCAACTGGTCTAAAAAAGAGGTCTATTTAAAGGCTAGAGTATACAGATGAGTTTTAAGGTGAGACTTAAATGCTTCTACTGAGTTAGCATTTCGAACTGTTACCGGGAGGGCATTCCAGAGTACTGGAGCCCGAACGGAAAACGCTCTATAGCCCGCAGACTTTTTTTGGGCTCTAGGAATCACTAATAAGCCGGAGTCTTTTGAACGCAGATTTGCTGTTTAAAGGAACACAAAATGGAAAGCGTTCATTCCTGTGAGAATCCTGACAGACCCACAAGGTTCAAATACGGACTTTGGACACTGGTTGGACGGACTACAGTAACAGGGAAGCAGTACCTGCTATATTCATGACCACCAAGTTCACAGCACTACTTACGTAAATGAAACCGGATTGGATTACTGGAACTTTGGCAAAAAGTAAGACCATATACTCCACCATCTATTCCGGAATATTTTACCGTATTTTCCGGACTATAAAGCACGCTTAAAGGCCTACTGAAACCCACTACTACCGACCACGCAGTCTGATAGTTTATATATCAATGATGAAATATTAACATTGCAACACATGCCAATACGGCCTTTTTAGTTTACTAAATTACAATTTTAAATTTCCCGCGAAGTGTCCTGTTAGGAAATATTAGCGCTGCACACACACACAGCTAAAAGTCGTCTGCTTTAACCGCATAATTACACAGTATTCTGGACATCTGTGTTGCTGAATCTTTTGCAATATGTTCAATTAATAATGGAGAAGTCAAAGTAGAAAGATGGAGTTGGGAAGCTTTAGCCTTTAGCCACACAAACACACGGTGATTCTTTGTTTAAAATTCCCAGAGGTAAAATTTAATACGGATCAGAGCGGTCAAGCGAACATGGATCCTGACCGAATGTCAAACAGCAGTTTTTGGTGAGAAAATTTGTGGTAAAAAGTCGCCACTTACCGGAGATCAGCTGAGCTTGTGCTGTCCGTACAGCTGCCGTTGACTTCCATCAGACACTGGCGTCAACACACCCGTGGAATAACCCCCCCGGCTATCAGGTACTATTAAACTCACTAAAACACTAGTAACATAATAAGCAGAAAAGGGATTTCCCAGAATTATCCTAGTAAATGTGTCTAAAAACATCTGAATCAGTCCCACTCATATCACGTTTTATTTTTTTAACTTTTATTTATTATTTTTTTTTTCTAGTCCGTAGCTATCAATATCCTCAAACACGAATCTTTCATCCTCGCTCAAATTAATGGGGAAATTGTCGTTTTCTCGGTCCGAATAGCACTTTTTGTTGGAGGCTCCCATTAAAAACAATGTGAGGATGTGAGGAGCCCTCACACCAGTGACATCATCGTCTGCGATTCACGGTAAAGGCATAGCTTTTCTGTTAGCGACCAAAAGTTGCAAACTTTATCGTAGATGTTCTCTACTAAATCCTTTCAGCAAAAATATGGCAATATCGCGAAATGATCAAGTATGACATATAGAATGGACCTGCTATCCCCGTTTAAATAAGAACATCTCATTTCAGTACCCCTTTAAAATCATTTTTCCCCCCTCAAAACTCATGTAAGGAATATCTCTGGTTGCGCTTACCCACCTCGAAATTATTTTATTTTTTTACTTGGTGTAATGATAAGTGTTACCAGTAGATGGCAGTCACACATAAGAGATACGTGTAGACTGCAATATGACTGAAGTAAAGAACACCAACATTTTATATGTTCCTTTGAGAATAAAAAACATTACACACGGCGCTCAAAAATCTATCAAAATGTTTAAGTACGACTTTGGCAAGCTATGGAGACGCACCGCTTGATGTGTTTCAACATACGAGTATTATCATGGTGTGTGTATAAGGTAAGAAGTGAATTAGTGAAGTGAATTATATTTATATAGCGCTTTTCTCAAGTGACTCAAAGCGCTTTACATAGTGAAACCCAATATCTAAGTTACATATAAACCAGTGTGGGTGGCACTGGGAGCAGGTGGGTAAAGTGTCTAGCCCAAGGACACAACGGAAGTGACTAGGATGGCGGATGCGGGAATAGAACCTGCAACCCTCAAGTTGCTGGAACGGCCGCTCTACCAACCGAGCTTAACCGCCCAAAGACATATTATCTGGCATTTTGTTTCTCAATATTATGCAAAAGCAACTTATCTTACCTTCTGGTACCTGCTGATCTGTATTTGGGATCTGCATAAATCCTAAAAAAAAATGCGCGTGTCCGCCTTTGTAGTCCGTACCGACACTGTTGTCGATACTTGGGTTGATAGTTGTAAGAAATGTACTTTATATGTCGCAATGGATTAGTGATTTTTGAAGTGAAGTGAATTATATTTATATAGCGCTTTTCTCAAGTGACTCAAAGCGCTTTACATAGTGAAACCCAATATCTAAGTTACATTTAAACCAGTGTGGGTGGCACTGGGAGCAGGTGGGTAAAGTGTCTTGCCCAAGGACACAACGGCAGTGACTAGGATGGCGGAGGCGGGAATCGAACCTGCAACCCTCAAGTTGCTGGCACGGCCACTCTACCAACCGAGCTAAACCGCCCCAAGACATATTATCTGGCATTTTGTTTCTCAATGTTATGCAAAAGCAACTTATCTTACCTTCTGGTACCTGCTGATCTGTATTTGGGATCTGCATGAATCCTAAAAAAAAATGCGCGTGTCCGCCTTTGTAGTCCGTACCGACGCTGTTGTCGATACTTGGGTTGATACTTGTAAGAAATGTACTTTATATGTCGCAATGGAGACAAGGATTAGTGATTTCAGTTTTATAACTTCACCTTTATCTTTAGTTTTTATTAGCCAAAATGCGTTCTCCCTTTTCTGTCTACACACTGTATGCTTTTAAGTACTCTGTGACTGCGCGCTGCCGAACATGCTCCTCTACTCGTAAAACCAGCAATAGCACAACTTGACAACGACGGGAGGGGGTGTACCAGTACTTTTCAGAGGCGGTATAGTACCGAATATGATTCATTAGTATTGTGGTACTATACTAATACGGGTATACCGTACAACTATAATTGGGATTCATTTATTTGGCCTCTAAAGTGCTCTAAAACATTAAAAAAACGACGGGAGGGGGTGGACCAGTACTTTTCAGAGGCGGTATAGTACCGAATATGATTCATTAGTATTGTGGTACTATACTAATACGGGTATACCGTACAACTATAATTGGGATTCATTTATTTGGCCGCTAAAGTGCTCTAAAACATTAAAAAACGACGGGAGGGGGTGGACCAGTATTTTTCAGAGGCGGTATAGTACCCAATATGATTCATTAGTATAGTGGTACTATACTAATACGGGTATACCGTACAACTATAATTGGGATTCATTTATTTGGCCTCTAAAGTGCTCTAAAACATTAAAAAAACGACGGGAGGGGTGGGCCAGTACTTTTCAGAGGCGGTATAGTACCGAATATGACTAATTAGTATTGTGGTACTATACTAATACGGGTATACCATACAACTATAATTGGGATTCATTTATTTGGCCTCTAGAGTGCTCTAAAACATTAAAAAAAGCTTTATTTACATGCCGTGAAGTGAATACATTTACATTACATATTGTGTACATTTTTTTTGTACTTGTGCAATGACAAAAAAGTTCCATCCATCCGAAATGATTAACCTTCCTCTCACATGAGATCCACCCAGGAACGGGGGCATATATACTACTTTAAGTTTTACACCTCATACATTAAACATGAACAGATGTTTTTTGAGGGTGCATTACAGGTGGAATAGAGGAACACTCAAAACCTGCATTTTAAACGCCTCATGCTGGCAGTTCTTTATTGTCTGGAACGCACAGAAAAAGGCAAAAACGCATATTCTTGTCACGCGTAAGGATTGTGGATGACGGGGAAAAATCCGCTCCGAAAAGTGCAGTCTTCCTTCCACGATCAAAGTAACGTCATAAATGTACAAAGTTTGTATTTAGACTTCCTCACCAGCTCACACAGCTGCCGTAGCATTTCTTCCAAAAGTTTGATCAGGAAAAAAAACACAGTTTCCCCCCCCCCCTGCGGTTTTTAGTCTGCAAGCTTATGGCAGTAGACATAAATAGTGCGTGCATGAATCCATATTATGGATACAAGTCTGTGTGTGCGCATAAATACACAGGCTAGAAAAAGTATAAGTAACTGGTCAGAATCAGTTTTATTGTCATTAGGCGGGGTAACGAGATTGAGGCCATTCCGTACAGCGCAATGTGTGCATGCAAGATAATAATGTAGAAATGTATAAAAATATAAAAAATATAGATAGGTGTGGAAGAGAAGAGTGAACACTGGGGTCACCAACGCGGTGCCAGCGGACACCAGGTAGCCCGTAAGAACCTGATGAGTCGCCCGCTGCCCTGTTCTAAAAATAGCTCAAATAGCAGCACTTACCAGTGAGCTGCCTCTATTTTTTTTAATTTTATTTATTCACTAGCAAGCTGGTCTCACTTTGCTCGACATTTTTCATTCTAAGAGAGACAAAACTCAAATAGGATTTGAAAATCCAAGAAAATATTTTAAAGACTTGGTCTTCACTTGTTTAAATAAATTCATTTATTTTTTTTTACTTTGCTTCTTATAACTTTCAGAAAGGCAATTTTAGAAAAAAAATACAAACTTAAAAATTATTTTAGGATATTTATACAAATATACCTTTTTACCTTTTAAATACCTTCCTCTTCTGTCCTGACAATTGAAATCAATGTTCAAGTATTTTTTTTATTATTGTAAAGAATGATATATACATTTTAATTTAATTCTTCATTTTAGCTTCTGTTTTTTCGACGAAGAATATTTGTGAATTATTTCTTCAAACTTATTGTGATTAAAATTATATAAAAATATTCTGGCAAATCTACTAAAACTCTAGAATCAAATTTAAATCTTATTTCTACGTCTTTTGAATTTATTTTAACATTTTTGTTCTGGAGAATCTAGAAGAAATAATGATTTGTCTTTGTTAGAAATATAGCTTGGTCCAATTTGTTATATATTCTAACAAAGTGCAGATTGGATTTTAACCTATTTAAAAAATGCCATTAAAATTTTAAAATTAATCTTAATCAGGAAAAAATTACTAATGATGTTCCATAATTATTTTTTAAAATTTTTCAAATACATTCGAATTAGCTAGTTTTTCTATTAATTTTTTGGGGTTGAATTTTGAATTTTAGAGAGTCGAAATTGAAGATAAACTATGTTTCAAAATTTAATTTTTATTTTTTTCGTGTTTTCTCCTCTTTTAAACCAATTAAGTGTTTTTTTTCATCATTTATTCTCTACAAAAAACCTTCCGTAAAAGGAAAAAAAATGTACGGAATGACGGACAGCAATACCCATTTTTTTATGTATATAGATTTATTTATTAAAGGTAAATTGAGCAAATTGGCTATTCCTGGCAATTTATTTAAGTGTGTATCAAACTGGTAGCCCTTCACATTAATCAGTACCCAAGAAGTAGCGCTTGGATTCAAAAAAGTTGGTGACCCCTGGTATACACTCTGTACAACTCTATACTCGGCGATACGGACATTGGGCAATGATTGGATGGACTACAGTAACGGGGAACCAGTACCTGATATCTTCATGACTACTAAGTTCACAGCACTACTTATATAAAGGCCACATTACAGAAATCGCATGCAGAATTTGATGTCCAACCAAAACTGGAAGTTTGGCAAAGGGTAAGACCAGGCGTCCCCAAACATCTATATCTATATATATATATATATATATATATATATCTATATCTATATCTATATATATATATATATATCTATATCTATATCTATATCTAGATATATATATATATATATATATATCTATATAGATATAGATATAGATATATATATATATATATATATATATAGATATATATATATATCTATATATATATATAGGCCTGTCTCAGAGATTTCATTTTCCAGCATGATCTGGCACCCGTCCACAGTGCCAAAACCAGCAGTAACTGGTGTACTGACCATGGCAATACTGTCCTCCATTGGCCTGCCAACTCCCCTGACCTGAAACCCATAGAGAATGTGTGGGTTTTTGTGAAAAAGAAGCTGAAAGACACCAGACTCAATAATGCAAATGAGCTGAAGGCCGCTATTGAAGCATCCTGGGCATCAATAACACCTCAGCAAAGCCACAGGCCAATTGCCTGTGGCATTGCTGAGGTGTGCAAAAGGATTCCCAACCAAGTACTGAGTGCATTAATTGACATTTTCAAATGTTTGATTTTGTTTTGCTGTTATAAATCTTTTTTTTTTTTACTTGGTCTGAGGAAATATTCAAATTTTTTGAGATAGGATTTTTGAGTTTTCTTAAGCTGTATGCCATAATCAGCAATAATAAAATAGTAAAAGGCTTGCAATATTTCAGTTGATGTGTAATGAATCCAGAATGTATGACATTTTCATGTTTTTAGTTGCATTACAGAAAATAAAGGACTTTATCGCAATATTCTAATTTTCTGAGACAGAGGCTAGGAGACAACGAGAGTAACAAGTGGTAGAAAATGGAATAGAAAGAACGGATTTAAAAAAGTAATAATTAAAAAATAAAAATTAACTTGAGACTGCCTGCTGACCGGATTTTGGACCATCTACAGCAGTGGTCCCCAACCTTTTTGTATCCGCGGACCGGTCAACGCTTAAAAATTTGTCCCGCGGCCCGGGAGGGGGAGGGGGTGTCCTTTTTTTTTTTTTTTTCCTTTGTCATGAAAAAGGGACGTTTTTGTCATGAAAAGGGGAGGTTTTTGTGGTTGGTGCACTAATTGTAAGTGTATATTGTGTTTTTTATGTTGATTTAATAAAAAAAATAAAATGTTTTTTATTTTTTTATTTTTTAATAAAAATGAATAAAAAATTATTCTGCGGCCCGGTGGTTGGGGACCACTGATCTACAGCACAGGTGTCAAAGCTTGTAAAAAAAAATGTATGTAAAAAACATACATGATTTTTTTTACTAAATGCATTTGTTGTCTTAATTTTGACACGCATAATACATATCATTAAACTTTAATAGTATCTGATAATGCCAAATATTATATTATTCTATACTGTATTTTTTTTTTAAATAAATAGTTGAATATCTGCTTATCATTTTTGCTTATGATTTCAAAGCAAGTTATTCATCAATTTGTACATACAATTATTTAATATTGATAATCAGGGATTGTGTAATGATATCATGAGGTGATTATACGTTGTATTAAAAGGCTGTCAAACTTTTTTTGTTGTTGTTTTTTTTTTTATTCAGATGCATCACACTTGAGTTTCAATTATTTACCGCAAGCATAATTGAAATACATTTAAAAAAGCCGCCCTCTGAAGGCAGCCATTACTGCGATGTGGCCCTCATTGAAAATTAGTCCGACACCTCTGATCTATGGTATTTTACAGTTCCTGCCCGTCTATGACACAATATTTATGGCACGGTAATTCATGTGACTTCAGCAGGCATATAAGAATATGTCATGTGTGTGTGTGTGTGTGTGTTTATATGTAGCTTTGTCAGTATGGTGCCTGGATGTACAAATTCAATCCAACTTTACTGGCATATTTATTTTCAATATATAGTTCATTTTTCTCACATTTATACGGGAATACTATTCTCACAATCAGCTCATTTTTGTCACATTGGAGGTAGGAATCAAACGGTAAATATAAATGTTTAAATACAACAGCGTTAATGTCGCCCCATTAACTAGATAGTGGTGGCCCCAGGGTGTGGAGGCATGCAGGCAAGAATTATATTCAATTGTAGCAAATATAAATAGAGTGCAGCAAGGAAGTGCACTTGAAGCATAAGACAAAGGAAAAGCAAGGCAAAACAAAACCATATAAGACATAAGTACAACACAAACTGTTTGCCATGAATGATCCAACACCAACTGTTAGTGATTAGTGATCAGTGGCAGGTGAGTGGCCTGATCACTAATCAGAGACAGGTGTACTCAATCAGTGCTCCATACTGACTGACGGGGCAGTATAAGAGCACAGGAAGTGGAAAAAAAAAACAGGGAGGAAGGAGCGTTCGGACTAATTAAACTCAAAAGCACAACAAAAGTCATTTAACATTTAGATTTAACAATCATTATTTATATTTAACGTTTGAATTTTGATTCAAAATGTGTATTTAGTTTTAACTTTAAAAATGTAACATTTATATTCAACATGAACTTTTCTCACATTTAACTCATTTTCTGTATATTTGAAGGTAGACATTATAGACCAGTGGTCCCCAACCACCGGGCCGCAGAATGTTTTTTTTTTTTATTAAATAAACATAAAAAACACAATATACACTTACAATTAGTGCACCAACCACAAAAACCTCCCTTTTCATGAAAAAACGTCCCTTTTTCATGACAAAGAAAAAAAAAAAAAAAAAAGGGAACCCCCCCGGGTCGCGGGACAAATTATTAAGCGTTGGCCGGTCCGCGGATACAAAAATGTTGGGGACCACTGTTATAGATGATCAATATTAAATATAAATGTTACATATACTTGTTGAAAAAAACACATGTTAAAACATGAATATTAAAACACAAAGTTTAAAACATTATTATTTAGATCTAAATATAACATTTGCGATGAGGTGGCGACTTGTCCAGGGTTTACGCCGCCTTCCGCCCGATTGTAGCTGAGATAGGCGCCAGCGCCCCCCGCAACCCCAAAGTGAAAAAGCGGTAGAAATGGATGGATAAATATAACATTTACATTATATTTAGATTTGATATTTATGTTTAACACACTTTATATTTAACATTTGGATTTGGATTGGAAGTTTATATTTAAAGTCAACATTTATGTTTAACATTTGGATTCAGATTTAACATTTGGGTTTAGATTTAATGGTTGCATTGAGACTTAACATTATTATTTAAAATTAAAATGTATATTTAGCTATTCTATTTCAATTTAATTTAACATTTACATTGAGATGTAACATTTGTATTTAACATGACCTTTTCTTACTTTCAGCAAATTTTGTTTACATGTTTTTTTTTTTTTATTTCTCTTTGTTATTTGGGCTTATTAGACCCTAATTAGAATAAAAACTAAAAAAAAAAATCATATTTTGATATGATGTACTTAGTCCATAGGTACAAAAATGTGTACTTCATATTTAGTGACATGCTAATTTTTATTTTTACACTTTTTTTTCCCCAAATTCCATAGTAAGTTATACTCTTCTGACACCACCAGTATAAGTGTCCACATAAGTGGCCATAAGACCCCAATTCAGCAGTGTACACCATTTTGGAAATAAGAGCTAAAAGGTGCTGTCCACGCATGTGGCTTTATTAAGGTAGAAATTCAATGGTGAATACAAATACAAATGTTAAATATACATGTTAAAAAAATGTTAAAACATTCATTTTAAAACAACGTTAACATTTACATTTCAATTTACCATTTAGATATAACACTTATATTCATATTTAACATTAAAATGCATATTTAACATTTTGGATCCAACAGTTCTACTTGGACTTAACAATATTTAGACTTAACATTTATATATAACTTTAGTATTTAGATTGAACATTTACATATAGCTGTAACAATTGTATTTAACATGAACTTTTCTCACATTTAGCTGATTTTCTTCACATTTGAGGTAGAAATTAAATAACGAATATACATGTAAGATATACTTGTTAAAACATACACTGTTATTACAATGATACAACTTAAATATTAACATTTTGTTTTAAATGTAATACATTGTTATTTAGAGTCAATATTTGTATTCAACAATATTTATTTTTCCCATTCAGATTCCACATTTGGATTTAGATTCAACATTTAATATTACCTATAGAAGGGTACTGAACCTTTTTATTTTGTTTTACCTATTTTCACAATCATTTAGTAAGACAAGCACACATATGTTATTCTTTTTTTTTCATGCATTCCAACTCGTAAATAAATGCTATTAAAAATGTGCTTACAATGGAGCTTATAGGTGCCGCTCTATTATAAAGCACGCCAAAAATATTCACGCTGTGTAAGAGTAAATATATGTAATGAAGTAACAGGAACATTCATAATACCATGTAAAATTTACGAATTTTGCTCAATTTAAGCATACAATTGGAATCGTGAAATATAGGGAACATTTTCCCTATCATTCAAGAAAATGTGCAAAATGTAGAAAAAAATGTTATGACATTTGTACATTAGACACCCATAGTTCAGTGTTACGTGGCAATTAGTAACAGTCACTGGTATTTGTATTTCGGGAAGCAAAACTCTTTAAAAGGACCATTTAATATCTGAAGTAGGAGCCAGATAAACATTTTGGCACAGAGATTCATAGCATGGGAATCTATTTTTAGCCACGAATGCAGCTTTCACTCGATATTACCTTCCCTCATATTTGCCATGTACCTAATCATCCCAGTTTAATCTTCTTGTGTCCAAAGTCTCAAGAAGAACCTTCGATTATGTCACGCCCATAAGATCATGTTTTGTTTTGGTCATGTTTGGTCATTTTTTTGGACACTTGTTTCCTGCTTTGGCACTTCCTTGTTTTCTTTGTTTCCATAGCAACTCATTAGTTTCCACCTTGTCGCCAAGTCACGCCCCGATCCTCAGTTGTCACACCTGTTAATCATTATCATAGCTATTATTGAAGCCACAGTTGCCAAGTGTTCAGTCTGGTAACTTTACATATCACCCATATTCCTCATCTGCTTTATGCCATGCTATGCTGTTCATTTTGTTCACGCCACGTGAGTTTTGTTATTTATGCCGCCGTGCAAGTTTTTGTTATTCATGCCACAGTGCAAGTGTTTATAGCCAAGTGTTCATACTTCCTTGTGAGCACCCTTTGTTTGCCTTTTCTTTTGCAGTTTACTAGAGTATTAAATAAAATGTACTTACATTCACGTCTCGCTCGTGCCAACTATCCTTGGCGTCGAATAAACAATCCCAGTCCAAGTCCAAGTTTGACAGATTAATCCTACAAAATGATAAACCTATTCTTACTTTTTGTTATTTAACAGCAAAAACCAAGAACTAGGTCCAGGTTTTTCGTTCTGTACCTGCAGCTTTTATGTCATCTGCTTTATGCCATGCTATGCTGTTCATTTTGTTCACGCCACGTACGTTTTGTTATTTATGCCACAGTGAAAGTTTTTGTTATTCATGCCACAGTGCAAGTGTTTTCGTTTCATGCTTGTAGTTTGTAGCCTTTTTGCTAGTCGGTTGTTTTTTGTAGCCAAGTGCTCGTACCTCCTTAAGAGCGCCCTTTGTTTGCCTTTTCTTTTGTAGTTTACTAGAGTATTAAATAAAAATGTACTCACATTCACGTCTCGCTCGTGCCAACTATCCTTTGTGTCGTATAAACAATCCCAGTCCAAGTCCAAGTTTGACGGATTAATCCTACAAAATGATGAACCTATTCTTACTTTTTGTTATTCAACAGCAAAAACCAAGAACTAAGTGCACGTTTTTCATTCTGGCCCTGCAGCTTTTATGTCATTTCCATGCCCAGCCATACTGTATATCCATCCATTTTCTCATTTCTCGTCAGGGTTAGAGGTGAGCTGGAGCCAAGAGGCAGGGTAAACCCTGGACTGGCCACTAGCCAATCACAGGGAACGTATAGGAAAAAAAAAATAATAATCACACTCACGTTGACACCGAAGGACAATTTAAAGTCTTAAATTAACTTTACTTCACACAATAAGTTCAGGCGGATTCTCCAACCCTGGAAAAAATATACCGTATTTCCTTGAATTGCCGCCGGGGCGCTAATTAATTTAAAACCTCTTCTCACTCCGGCATTTACCAAAGGCATCCAGTAAATTTGGGACTGCGCTTATAAATTGAGTGTGATGTAAGTACCATCATGAAAAGCACATGTTCGTAGAAGTCTTCCTTATCTTTCTTCAGTTTTAAAAGTCTCTCTATCTCGATGGAGATCTTCCTTTATTACCTCCTGCTTCGATTGGAAGTCCGGTTTCGAAAACTATTTTAAATATGTAATCCTCCATGTTAAAAGTACAAGCGACAAAAAAAAAAAAACGGTCGCTGCTCACTCTTGCTGCTTGTTGTCACTTCTTCTGCAGCCGAGTAGTCGCAAGAAGGATCAATAGCGCCCTCTACCACCAGGAGGCGGGAGTCATTTAATGACTCATATTTGACACACGCAGCTACGGTATATAAATAAAAGATAGCTGCTTACTGTTCTTTTTAGCATATTCAATAGCTTGGACCTTAAATCCTACTGAATAGTCTTAATGTTCTTCCCTTTATGCGATTTCAAATTATTGAAATCAGCCTCCTCCAATTTGAAAATGATGACAGGTGAAATGTCACTCATGACGTGACGAGTTTGACCCGGTGGGAATTCTAGACATATGCTAATTGTTTTGCGAAACTAGTTTGACCCGGCGGAAATTCTAGACATGCGCTAATAAAAATAATATTTTGCGATACGAGTTTGACCCGGCGTTAATCCTGAGCCGGCGGTAATGCTAAGCATGCGTTAATTATTTTCCGAAACGAGTTTGACCCGGCAGTAATTCTAGGCAGGCGCATACTATATACCCGGCGGCAATTCAAGGAAATACGGTATTTGAAAATGAAATGAGACGTATTTATATGAACAGTTTTCATGTTCTTTGTTGGGATACAACAGTGATGTTAGTAAGAGAAAAATAATTACATACTATTTGCCATAATTGTACATCAGCATAGGAGTGTCCCATTTGAAAACAGATATCGGTACGATGTAACCATGAAAAAAACAAAAACTATCGTATTTCTTCGGACTATAAGACGCACTTAAAGTCTTGTCATTTTTTCAAAACTCTACATTGCGCCTTATAACCCAGTGCGCCTAATGTACTGCTGAATAATACCGACCTCGAAGCGATTTTATATGGTAAATGGTGAAATGATAAGTGTGACCAGTAGATGGCAGTCACACATAAGAGATATGCAATATGACTCAAGTAAACAACACCAAAATGTTATATGTTCCATTAAAAAAAGAGAACATTACATACGGAGCTCAAAAATCCATCAAAATGTTTTAGTACAAATTCGGTAAGCCATGAAGCTGTGCTTCAACATACGAGTAATATTATGGTGTGTGTATAAGGTAAGACATATTATATGGCGTTTTGTTTTTCAATATTATTTTCTTACCTTCTGATACCTGCTGATCTGTATTTGAGATCTGCATAAATCCCGGCATAAAACAAGGCAGAGGTTTTACTTAAAAAGTATAAATATATCATACACACAGTTTGAACAGTAACACTGTTTGAATATAGGAAAACAATACTGTACTTGGTTTATTTAAGAAGTTATTTTTTGGCGTACCACTAGATGGAACCAGCGTGCCACCGCAGTTTGAGCATCACAGGGTCAGAGTAATTTTGCTTAATCGAGCCACACCCCTAGGTACAATCTCAGTGGCCGCATTGATCCCCCTAAGTGACATTGTTGAGTAAAACGGAGTTGAAACATCACATTTGTCATGATCCGTGGCCCGGAACATATGTTTGTTATTTGTTGTTAGTTTTGGACTCCCTTAGTTCCTGTTTTTTGTGCACCTTTGAGTTTGTGTTTATTTACCATGGTGACTTATTATTTTCACCTGCCGCTTATGTTCGGGACGCTTACCTGTTTCCCGAGCTCTAATCAGAGGCATTATTTAAGCCTGCCTTTGCCGGTTAATCGGCCTGGCTTCCGTGTTTGCATTTGCAACAGTTACGTTGGTATTCTGGTTTCCGAGTTTATGATTCCTGTACTAAATGGTTACCCTAGCTTCTATGATTCCTGTGCTAAGTGGTTACCTGAGCCTCTATGATTCCTGTGCTAAATGGTTACCGTAGCTTCTATGATTCCTGTGCTAAATGGTTACCGTAGCTTCTATGATTCCTGTGCTAAGTGGTTACCTGAGCTTCCATGATTCCTGTGCTAAATGGTTACCGTAGCTTCTATGATTCCTGTGCTAAGTGGTTACCTGAGCCTCTATGATTCCTGTGCTAAATGGTTGTGTTAGCTTTTTTGAATCTTGTGCTAAATGGTAACGTTAGCTTTTTTGATTCTTGTGCTAAGTGGTTACTTTAGCTTCTATGATTCCTGTGCTAAGTGGTTACCATAGCGTCTATGATTTCTGTGCTAAGTGGTTACCTTAGCTTCTGATTCCTGTGCTAAGTGGTTATCTTAGCTTCCCATGCGATCGACGCGCATCCCTTTTGTTTTGTTTTGCCTCTTTGTATCTTCGGTGTATGATTTATGAGAAATAAATCATCTCCTACCTCACTCTGTCGTGCGGTGTTGTCCGTCTGCATCCCGGGAGAACAACCCCCACTTGACAAAATTTGATAGTGAAACATGTAATTCCATTTTGGTTTTCAACATTTTTACCCTCGTGGTCTATAATATACTTATCTGAGAGCTGTGTGCTTAACAATTATCGAAAAGTAAATGTTATGTCCTCCTGGGGAGCCATCTTGTACTTGTTCCGTGGTCTACACAGAGACTGTTTAGTAGAACTAAGCAAAACAATTCTCAATAGGACTCTTCATTTCAGCAGTGCAGCTTTTCAACTCTTGTTTTATTAGCGCACATCTGTCCGATTGGTGCACGGGGATGATAAAGACTCAAAACAGCTGCAAGTCTAAACATTTATGATATGTGTTTGAAAAAAAATGCCTTATTTTAATACACCAAATAGGAAAATAAGCATATTCTTTAGCCTGCCGCTTCACATTTGCAACCCCTCCAATGATACTGGTGCATGAGGATGTACCCTCTGTCGGAGTGTTGACCCTCAGAGGATTGTTCCGTCCTAATTGGAAAACAGAGTTAATTATCCCCCACCCTGTGCTTGGTGTGTCATCCAAACCTCTCTGGAGAGACTGTTGGCTTTGGCACAGAGCTCTCGACAGGAACTTGTACTGTGTGAGGACTAAATATGATGTGCATTGTCTGGGGGGAAAAAGGATCAAATCGAGATCAGGTGAATGATCAAGCCTGCAATCAATGCATTTCGGGCAAATTTCAGGCCGTACGGGTATGGCGTGGAACTACTTGCCTCTTTTCTGATTGGTCGTTTTAAGCGCCTACTGTCTCCTGGTCAGAGCCCACCTGATGGAACCTGTTATGTGTCCCTTCTGAGGAAGGTTGGGCTTTAGACAAAATGATCCAATATTAGTGGAGTATGTCATTCAAAGGCCTGCTGAAATGAAATTTTCTTATTTAAACGGGGGAAGCAGGTCCATTGTGAAGTGAAGTGAATTATATTTATATAGCGCTTTTTCTCTAGTGACTCAAAGCGCTTTACATAGTGAAACCCAATATCTAAGTTACATTCAAACCAGTGTGGGTGGCACTGGGAGCAGGTGGGTAAAGTGTCTTGCCCAAGGACACAACGGCAATGACTAGGATGGCGGAAGCGGGAATCGAACCTGCAACCCTCAAGTTGCTGGCACGGCCTTTATACCAACCAAGCTAAACCGCCCCACAAGTATTTGATCAAGTATGTGTCATACTTGATCACTTCGCGATATCACCATATTTTTGCTGAAAGGATTTAATAGAGAACATCGACGATAAAGTTTGCAACTTTTGGTCGCTAATAGAAAAGCCCTGCCTTTACCAGAAGTATGTGCGCGTGACGTCACGAGTTGCAGGGCTCCACACATATTCACATTGTCTATAATGGGAGCCACCGGAAGTAAGAGCAATTTGGACCGAGAAAGCGACAATTTTCCCATTAATTTGAGTGAGGATGAAAGATTCGTGAATTAGGATATTGATAGGGAAGGATTAGAAAAAATAAATAAATAAATAAATAAATAAGCGACGGCTCCGGGCGGCGGTAGTGTGAGCGTTTCAGATGTAATTAGACACATTTACTAGGATCATTCTGGAAGATCCCTTATCTGCTTATTGTTTTGATAGGGTTTTAGTGAGATTTTAAAGATTGTAAAGACATACCTCGAGGTCGGATGGCTGCGGTAAACACGCAGTGTCTCAGAGAGAAGCCGAGGAGCCACGCTCACAGTTGCTATTTTTGACAGCTGCTCCCTGACGACGAATAATCCACTGATGTCTCCGGTAAGATTTATATCACAATTTCCCCATCCAAAAACATGCTGGTTGACGTAGAGAAACTGTCATAACTTAGCTTGGACATGGATAATGTGTGCTCCTTCGACGCAGAGGGATTACAGGACGAGCCAGGCGTGAATTAAAGTACATCATGTTTATTTAATAAACAAACAAACTACAAAAAGGCAAACCAAGGACGCGCTCTGTGGCGGATAAAAATCTATACTATACTTAAAACAAAACAGCACAATGGCATGACTATATACAAACAAAACAAAACTAGCACAATGGCATAAATACAAAAACTTACACGGCATGGAACTGTGGACGAGGACGTGAAGGTTTGAACAGCATGGGTAGGGTGCGTGCGAGTGTGAGGATCCCAGGACGAAGACAAGAAAAAGAGTGATGATTAGTGAAAACAGGTGAGGCTGAGAACAGGGGCGTGACATGACAGGTGAAAAGTAATGAGTTGACATGGTAACAAAAACAAACCAGGAAGTAAAAAAACAGAACAACAGTCCAGACAACAAAACAAAACATGATCAAACATGAAATCAGATTTACAGACGTGACAGAAACATGTTCGCTTGACCGCTCTGTGTTAAAGCTTCACAACAAACAAAGAAACACCGGCTATGATTCGGCGCTAAAGGCAGCTGCAATCCACCGCTTTCCACCAACAGCATTCTTCTTTATAGTATCCATTATCAATTGAACAAATTACAAAAGATTCAGCAACACAGATGTCCAAATTACTGTCTAATTGCGCGATGAAAAGAGACAACTTTTAGCCGTGTGTGGTGCTGGGCTAGTATTTCAACTCCAACCCGAAACGTCACAAACACACGTCATCATACACATTATCATTCCGCGACGTTTTCAACAAGAAACTCCGCGGGAAATTAAAAATTGGAATTTAGAAAACTAAACCGGCCGTATTGGCATGTGTTGCAATGTTAATATTTCATCATTGATGTATAAACTATCAGACTGCATTGTGGGTAGTAGTGGGTTTCAGTAGGCTTTTAAATCACATGAATATCACACCATTCTTCTACCCAGCACCTTCTATCACACCCACATTCTTTGTTCCCATGGTTGGAATTAGACACAATTATGCCCGACCTCGAGCTATCAGATAATGCTAGCGAGTAAAATCGCTTTATTGGGACATTTGTTACACCACCTGGCGGTAAGGAGTAACTGTTCTAACCTAAAGCATAGCAATTAACCGAGAGACCGCTCATAACCCATAAACTGGTATGCTCCTTTTTTTGGGGTCTGAATCCCAAAAGATAGCATTTAACTCGGTCCGAACTAGCGTTGCATTCAAATTCTATCAAAACCTATGTGACACATTAATATGTACAACTGGCATTCCAATTTATCAGCTGCAGCCGACTTGTACGACATGTTGAGAGTTTGCGACATGAAATTGTGATTAAGACAGACCACAAATAAATGTCATGTTTTCCATTCCAGCTGCTTTGGGTTTTGCATCACTCAGATAGTGAATTGACTTGAACATGGTCGACACCAATTGCATTGTGAGCACAGTGAGACTAATGAGAGATGCATTTACACAGTGGCATGCCGTGCGTTTCCCACCTAGGACTTCGATGATGTCCGACTTCAATGATTACCTCTCAAAATAACATCATTTATGTCACCGCATGACCATTGCTGGAGATATTCTATACAGAAACACATTTACGCCCTACTTCGTATTGAACCACATCAACAGTGTACAAAACCGGTTATTTTCTAGCGCATTTAAAAATCTATAAAAATGCATCATCAAATAAAACATATCTTATGTGGTACAGTCAAAATTCAAATCACAAAAAACATATTAAAAGTGAAACTTTGAACGCACAATCTGTAGGATTCAAATACCTCTCGTATTTGGTTTATTTGAATGGAAATGGCGAGCAATTCCTCCTTTCATTGCCAGAACAGCTGAGCTAGCTCAAAATATGTAGTTTCTCTTTAAATATCCCTCTTGAAAATAGCCTAATCAACGTTTTGGTGTCCTTCTCTGCTCGCTGCTAAATTGAAACTTGTGAATGGATACTCACTTTGGAATGACAAGTGAGTATCCAATCACAGTCTCGTCAACATCAGACTACTTGGGTAGGCTGCTGTCAAGAACTTGTGACCTGATTGGCTATCGCAACTGTCTATCAACTGTATGTGTTCTCAAATTCACCCGCTAACGGCCCCGGTAAGTATCCAATCACATGACGCGTAAATGTCACGTTCAACGGGAGGCCAGCCAGAAGGCCTTACTGACAACAGCTCGTGATCTGATTGGCTATCGCAAATGTCTATCAACTGTATGTCCCCCTTCATTTATAGTGCAAGGACGCCCGCATTGTTGATTCTAAAGGCCCCTGGTAGATTTTGTACAGCTGGCAACAAAAGCTAACTGAATTCTGATTGGATACAAACTCTAAGCTAAAAACAACCGCACTGGAAGGAGCATAATATGACATGAAGGGAAAATGAATACTTTTAGATAAAGATGTCCGATAATATCGGACTGCCATTATTATCGGCCGTTAAATGCTTTAAATTTAATATCGGAAATTATCGTCATCGGTTTCAAAAAGTTGAAGTAGCGACTTGTCCAGGGTGTACGCAGCCTTCCGCCTGGTTTTAGCTGAGATAGGCAACTGCGCTCCCTGCGACCCCAAAAGGGAATAAGCGGTAGAAAATGGATGGATGGTTTCAAAAAGTTGAAGTGGCGACTTGTCTAGGGTTTATACCACCTTCCACCAGATTGTCACAGAGATAGGCTCCAGCGACCCCCGTGACCCCGAAGGAACAAGGGGTAGAAAATGCATTAATAGATAGATGGGTTTCAAAAAGTAAAATGTATGACTTTTTAAAACGTCGCTGTACGGAGTGGTACATGGCCCTAGGGCTAAGTACAGAGCAAACCTCAAAGGCACTGCCAATTACATAACACAGTATCTACGGCTTTTCACACACACAAGTGAATGCATAGCATACTTGGTCAACAGCCATAGAGGTCACACTGAGGGTGGCCGTATAAACAACTTTAACACTGTCACAAATATGCGCCACCCTGTGAACCCACACCAAACAAGAATGACGAACACATTTCGGTAGAACATCCGCGCCGTAACAACATAAACACAACAGAACAAATAACCAGAATCCCTTGCAGCACTAACTCTTCCGGGATGCTACAATATACACCCCCTCCCGCTCCCCCCCTCACCACCTCAACCTCCTCATGCTCTCTCAGGGAGAGCATGTCCCAAATTCCAAGCTGCTGTTTTGAGGCATGTTAAAAAAAAATTAATGCAATTTGTGACTTTAATAATAAATTTGGCAGTGCCATGTTGGCATTTTTTTCCATAACTTGAGTGGATTTATTTTGGAAAACATTGTTACATTGTTTAATGCATCCAGCGGGGCATCAAAACAAAATTAGGCATAATAATGTGTTAATTCCATGACGGTATCGGTTGATATCGGAATCGCTAATTAAGAGTTGGGCAATATCGAAATATCGGACATCAACAAAAAGCCATTATATATATGTATTATTTATTATTAATTTATATTATATAAATTATTTTTAGAATTTAGTCAAACCAAAATAAAAAATAATTTTATCTTTAATTATGATCATGATTTCTGGTTATTTTAGGCCAGCAGAGACGGCCCAACACTGCATTTACATCATGTCATAATAATACAATTACATTGTTTTATTTATTTAATGCTATACTGATAACTGTGCTGTCCAGCCGTTGCATCTTGTTTTCGTCCACTTATGGTTCTCATTTGCAAGAATGAATTCATTCCAAATTGTCCTGGGTGTGTTGTAATCAAGAAGTAGTCTATTGGCATTAGGTTGAATGTGCCACTCGTGTCTTTTGTTGAGCCCTACGAAGTGTTTACACTGTAAGTATTGAACTTATGTCGAGGGATGTGTATCGATTTGAATGTGTAGCAGCGACAGCTGAAATGAATGTGACAGCGTGTCAGAGTTACGTCGGTCAGCTGGATAAAAAAAAAAAGATACAGATAGCAGTATCGTTAGTCCAGAATCTTCACTGTCCTCATTGATTAACCTTATTAGGAACCGGTACCAAAAAAATACCGGTACTCGGTATACATTCCTACCGATAGCGGTTTGGTTAGTCCAGAATCTTCACGGTCATCATGGACTGACCTAATAAGGAACCGGTACCAAAAAATACAGGTACTCGGTATACATCCCTACTGATAACAGTATTGTTATTCCAGAATCTTCACAGTCATCATGGATTGACCTAATAAGGAACTGGTACCAAAAAGAAACTGGTACTCTGTATACATCCCTATCAATATCAATAGCGTTAGTCCAGAATTTTCAAGGTCATCATGGACTGGCCGAATCGGTAACTGGTACCAAACAATACCGGTACTCGGTATACATCCCTACCAATAGCAGTATCATTAGTCCAGAATTTTCACGGTCATCATGGACTGACCTAATTAGTAAGTAGTACCAAAAAATACTGGTACTCGATATACATCCCTACCGATAGTAGTATTGTTAGTCCGGAATCTTCACGTTCCTTATGGACTGACTTAATTAGGTACCGGTACCAAAAAATACCGGTACTCCGTGTACATCCCTACCGATAGCAGTATTGTTAGTCCACAATCTTCACGGTCATCATGGACTGACCTAATAAGGAACCGGTACCAAAAAATACAGGTACTCGGTATACATCCCTACTGATAACAGTATTGTTATTCCAGAATCTTCACAGTCATCATGGACTGACCTAATAAGGAACTGGTACCAAAAAATACCGGTACTCGGTATACATCCCTACTGATATCAAAAGCGTTAGTCCAGAATCTTCAAGGTCATCATGAACTGACCTAATTAAGAACCAGTACCAAACAATACCGGTACTCGGTATACATCCCTACCAATAGCAGTATCCTTTGACAAGAATCTTCACAGTCATCATGGACTGACCTAATTAGTAAGCAGTACCAAAAAATACCGGTACTCGATATACAGCCCTACCGATAGTATAATTGATCGTCCAGAATCTTCAAAGTCCTTATGGACTGACTTAATTAGGAACCGGTACCAATAAAATACCGGTACTCTGTACACATTCCTACGGATAGCAGTTTTGTTAGTCCAGAATCTTAACGGTCATCATGGACTGACCTAATTAGTAAGCAGTACCAAAAAATACCAGTACTCGATATACATACCTACCGATAGTAAAATTGTTAGTCCAGAATCTTCACGTTCCTTATGGACTGACGTAATTAGGTACCGGTACCAAAACATACCGGTACTCGGTATACATCCCTACCGATAGCAGTATCGTTAGTCCAGAAATCTTCACGGTCGTCATGGACCAACCTAATAAGGAACTGGTACCAAAAAATACCGGTACTCGGTATACATCTATACCGATAGCAGTATCATTAGTCCAGAATCTTCACGGTCATCATAAACTGACCTAATTAGGAAACAGTACAAAAAATACCAGTACTTAGTATGCATCTCTACCTATAGCAGTTTTGTTAGTCCAGATTCATAGCAGTCCTTATGGACTGAATTAAATAGGAACCGGTATAAAAAAATACAGGTACTGAGTATACCTGTGGCATGCCGTGCAACTCAGGTATCTAATATCGGTACCATTCGATTGTGCATGAATGGGTTTACGGTAGTACTAATAGAATCTGGTCACTAACTATAAAAGTACCAAATGTGATACCCATTCCTAACACCCTGGGACTATGACTGGTGGATGAAGGCTGGACATACTCTTGCTTTCAAACATGTTGGAAAATGAGTGTTTGAGTAACCAGTACCAAAAAATACCAGTATTCGGTATACATCCCTACCGATAGCAGTATTGTTAGTCCAGAATTTTCCCAGTCATCATGAACTGACCTAATTAGGAACCAGTACCAAACAATACTGGTATACAGTATACACCCCAACCAGTAGCAGTATCGTTAGTCCAGAATTTTCACGGTCATCATGGACTGACCTAATTAGTAAGTAGTACCAAAAAATACCGGTACTCGATATACATCCGTACCGATAGCAGTATTGTTAGTCCAGAATCTTCCCGGTCATCATGAACCGACCTAATTAGTAAGTAGTACCAAAAAATACCGGTACTCGATATACAGCCCTACCGATAGTAGTATTGATCGTCCAGAATCTTCAAAGTCCTTATGGACTGACTTAATTAGGAACCGGTACCAAAAAAATACCGGTACTCTGTACACATTCCTACCGATAGCAGTTTTGTTAGTCCAGAATCTTAACGGTCATCATGGACTGACCTAATTAGTAAGCAGCACGAAAAAATACCGGTACTCGATATACATCCCTACCGATGGTAGTATTGTTAGTCCAGAATCTTCACGGCCATCATGAACTTACCTAATTAGGAACCGGTACCAAAAAATACCGGTACACAGTATACACCCCTACCGACAGCAGTATAGTTCGTTGAGAATCTTCACGGTCATCTTGGACTGACCTAATTAGTAACCGATACCAAAAAATCACGGTACTTGGTAAACATCCCTACCGATAGCAGTACCGTTAGTCCAGAATCTTCACGGTCATCATGAACTGACCTATTTAGGAACCAGTACCAAACAATACCGGTACTCGGTATACATCCCTACCAATAGCAGTATCGTTAGTCCAGAATTTTCACGGCCATCATGGACTGACCTAATTAGTAAGTACTACCAAAAAATACTGGTACTCGATAAACATCCCTACCGATAGTAGTATTGTTAGTCCAGAATTTTCACGGTCCTCATGGACTGACCTATTTAGTAAGTAGTAACAAAAAATACCGGTACTCGATATACATCCCTACCGATAGCAGTATTGTTAGTCCAGAATCTTCCCGGTCATCATGAACTGACCTAATTAGGAACCGGTACCAAAAAATACCGGTACACAGTATACACCCCTACCTACAGCAGTATAGTTCGTTGAGAATCTTCACGGTCATCTTGCACTGACCTAATTAGTAACCGATACCAAAAAAATCCCGAAAAATCCCGGTACTTGGTAAATACTCCTACCGATAGCAGTATTGTTAGTCCAAAATCTTCCCGGTCATCATGAACTGACCTAATTAGGAACCAGTACCAAACAATACCGGTACTCGGTATACACCCCTACCAATAGCAGTATCGTTAGTCCAGAATTTTCACGGCCATCATGGACTGACCTAATTAGTAAGTAGTACCAAAAAATACTGGTACTCGATATACATCCCTACCGATTGTAGTATTGTTTGTCCAGAATCTTCACGGTCCTTATGGACTGACCTATTTAGTAAGTAGTACTAAAAAATACCGGTACTCGATATACATCCCTACCGATAGCAGTATTGTTAGTCCAGAATCTTCCCGGTCATCATGAACTGACCTAATTAGGAACCGGTACCAAAAAATACCGGTACTCGGTATACACCCCTACCGACAGCAGTATAGTTTGTTGAGAATCTTCACAGTCATCTTGGACTGACCTAATTAGTAACCGATACCAAAAAATCCCGGTACTTGGTAAACATCCATACCGATGGCAGTATCGTTAGTCCAGAATCTTCACGTTCATCATGGACTGACATGTATCCAATATTGGTACCATTTGATTGTGCATGAATGGGTATGCGATAGTACTGATGGAATTTGATCACTAACTATAAAAGTACCAAATTTAGTGCCTGTTCCTACTACCCCGGGACTATAACTGGCTATCTTAGGGTGGGTGAAGGATGGTCATACTCTTGCTTTCAAATAAATGAGTGCAAGAGAACATGTCAAAAATATCCCAATATTGCATTTTTGTATCGTGTAAAAATGATTTATAATCGCTGCTTATTTCGGGACCTTTTCCAATCAATAATAATAATAAAAAAAATACCAGCATGATTCATTGCGCCTTGATCCCACAGTAATATCCAAAAGGTGGTGGAATTGTTGGCAAACAGAACGTTCGTCAAAGATTTCTGCAATTTATGCTCAATTAGTTGGCTCCCGTCTGGAAAATGAAATGTCATTCTAAAACTGCATGCCAGACTAATCTTAATTGACTTACCTTAATGAGTATACTCTGAAAACAAATGTCCCTTTGTTTATTTTAATTGATAAGTCTGAGACATGTGAACAGTGGAGAAAAAAAAATATATACTATATATATACTATATATATATATATATATATATATATATATATATATATATATATATATATATATATATATATATACACACATATATATATATATACATACACACATACATATATATATATATATATACACACATACATATATATATATATATACACACATACATATATATATATATATATATACACACATACATATATATATATATATATACACACATACATATATATATATATATATATATACATACATATATATATATATATATATATATATATATAAATGGGTTATAAATAAATGATAAATGGGTTGTACTTGTATAGCGCTTTTCTACCTTCAAGGTACTCAAAGCGCTTTGACACTACTTCCACATTTACCCATTCACACACACATTCACACACTGATGGAGGGAGCTGCCATGCAAGGCGCCAACCAGCACCCATCAGGAGCAAGGGTGAAGTGTCTTGCTCAGGACACAACGGACGTGACGAGGTTGGTACTAGGTGGGAATTGAACCAGGGACGCTCGGGTTGCGCACGGCCACTCTCCCCACGCCGTCCCTATATATATATACATATATATATATATCTATGTATATACATACATACATACATACATATATATATATATATATATATATATATATATATATATATATATATATATATACATATATATATATATATATATATATATATATATATATATATATATATATATGTATGTATATACATACATACATACATACATACATACATACATGTATATATATATATATATATATATATATATATATATATATATATATATATATATATATATATATATATATATATATATATATATATATAAACGACTATAGTCGGTTACATAGAGACATGTAAACAGTTTGATCAAGATGACAGAGAAACCTGACCACTGTGTCAAGCCAATTTAAAAAGGGGCTTCACCGTGACGGCTTCACTATGTAGAACAGTGGTGGTCCGCGTACCTCTGGGGGGTACTTGGAGGTATGCCAAGGGGTACTTGAGATTTTTTTAAAATATTCTAAAAATAGCAACAATTCAAAAATCCTTTATAAATATATTTATTGAATAAAACTTCAACAGAATATAAATGTAAGTTCATAAACTTTGAAAAGAAATGCAACAATGGGTACTCTCATTCAACCCTTCTTCGATTACACTTGCACCTCCTAGTACCCCAGCACCTCCAAAACCCTCAAATCTAGACTCCAAACATCCCAGAATAAGCTAGTCCGGTTACTTTTAGACCTCCACCCCAGATCACACCTCAATCCAACCCACTTCTCCAAAGTGGGCTGGCTCAGGGTGGAGGACAGAGTCAAACAACTTGCACTGAGCCTAGTCTATAAAATCCGCTACACCTCCTTCATACCGAAGTACATGTCAAACTACTTCCTTAACGTAAATGACCGCCATAACCGCAACACCAGGGGGAGCTCCACAAACCACGTTAAACCCAGATTCCGATCTAACAAAGGTCTTAACTCATTTTCTTTCTATGCCACATCAATGTGGAATGCACTCCCAACAGGTATAAAAGTAAGTGCATCTCTAACCTCCTTCAAAACTGCTCTAAAACAACACCTCCAGGCAACTTCAACACTTTACTAATACCCTCCTCCATTCACATCCCATCTCCCCGGATTATAAACAACTCAAATGTACTTCTAATGTATATACTTGTTCTTATGCTATCTGAACTCACTATGTTCTCTGCTGGCTGTACATATCCTACTAAATAAGACCTACACTGTTTCAATGTCCACATTTCTCTGTTGATGCAATTGTTGATGACTGAAGTACTGATATCAACCAAAGCTCCTCATCCCACCCCCCGGATTGCAAATAATGTAAATAATTCAATGTACATACTATGATGATTAACTTGTGTGATGACTGTATTATGTTGATAGTATATATTTGTACCATGAATTGATTAACGTGGACCCCGACTTAAACAAGTTGAAAAACTTATTCGGGTGTTACCATTTAGTGGTCAATTGTACGGAATATGTACTGTACTGTGCAATCTACTAATAAAAGTATCAATCAATCAATCAAAAAGCATTATTCAGTGTTGACAGCTAGATGTTTTGTGGACATGTTCCATAAATATTGATGTTAAAGATTTATTTTTTTGCGAAGAAATGTTTAGAATTAAGTTCATGAATCCAGGTGGATCTCTATTACAATCCCCAAAGAGGGCACTTTAAGTTGATTATTACTTCTATGTGTAGAAATCTGTATTCATAAGTGAATCACTTGTTTATTTTTCAACAAGTTTTTAGTTATTTTTACATCTTTTTTTTCCAAATAGTTCAAGAAAGACCACTACAAATGAGCAATATTTTGCACTGTTATACAATTTAATAAATCAGAAACTGATGAAATAGTGCTGCATTTTACTTCTTTATTTCTTTTTTTCAACCAAAACTGCTATGCTCTGATTAGGGGGTACTTGAATTGGAAAAATGTTCACCGAAAAAAGGTTGCGAACCACTGATGTAGACGGTCCACCGTTAGTGCATCTGTGTGCATTGAAATGGTTAGTTGAAATGCAAATAGGCATGAGATTGTGCGGCACAGCCAAAGGGGATATCGCCCCGTCTTTAGACAACAATTGTCTCGTTCCTGCAACCATTATGTCTCCATGGCAACACACATCACAGAGACCAAGAACTAGTTACGTAAGTCCTGACACAACTTGTTCACTTCCCATACAATACTGGATGACTAGAAGTATTTGATTGGAACATTTTAATGAAAATATATACATACATATATTTTTAATACGTTATTTTTTAATATCATCATGAGAAACCTGTGCATATGAATTGGTAGTAAAACATAAAAAATAAACAAATCAAAGGCCTCAGTGCGTCACATCAATGTACTGTAGATGTCAAGAACGCCAGACTTGGTCCCAATTGTGTTTTTTTCAGCAGATATTGTTGGAGAACACAGGTGGTTAATTCTCAGAGTCTTGAGACATGTCTATGAATTGGTTTACAAGGACCCCGACTTAAACAAGTTGAAAAACTTATTCGGGTGTTACCATTTAGTGGTCAATTGTACGGAATATGTACTGAACTGTACAATCTACTAATAAAAGTCTCAATCAATCAATCAGATTACAGCAGTGGTTCTTAACCTGAGTTCGATCGAACCTTAGGGGTTCGGTGAGCCGGCCTCAGGGGTTCGGCGGGGCCAGTCAAGCCACACCCGACTCATCAATACTTGCCAACCTTGACACCTCCGAATTCGGGAGATGGGGCGGGCGTGGTTGAGGCGGGCGGGGTTTGGGTGGTAGCGAGAGTGTATATAGTAGATTCCGGAAAAGTTAGTGCTGCAATCAATCAATCAATCAATGTTTATTTATATAGCCCTAAATCACAAATGTCTCAAAGGACTACGACATCCTCGGAAGAACCCACATAAGAGCAAGGAAAACTCACACCCAGTGGGCAAGGAGAACTCACACCCAGTGGGACGACAGTGACAATGATGACTTTGAGAACCCCCCCCCCCCGTCTAGGGGACCGAAAGCAATGGATGTCGAGCGGGTCTAACATGATACTGTGAGAGTTAAATCCATAGTGACTCCAACACAGCCGCGAGAGTTCAGTTCAAAGCGGATCCAAGACAGCAGCGAGAGTCCCGTCCACAGGAAACCATCCCAAGCGGAGACGGATCAGCATCGTAGAGATGTACCCAACCGATACACAGGCGAGCGGTCCATCCTGGGTCCCGACGAGCGGTCTATCCTGGGTCCTGACTCTGGACAGCCAGTACTTCATCCATGGTCATCGGACCGGACCCCCTCCACAAGGGAGTGGTGGACAGAGGAGAAAAAGGGGTTGGCAAGGGGTTCTGGGTATTTGTTACGTTATGTTACGGTGCGGATGTTCTCCCCAAATGTGTTCGTCATTCTTGTTTGGTGTGGGTTCACAGTTTGGTGCATATTTGTAACTGTGTTAAAGTTGTTTATACGGCCACCCTCAGCGTGACCTGTATGGCTGTTGATCAAGTATGCCTTGCATTCACTTATGTGTGTGTAAAAGCCACATAAATGATGCGAATGCGCCGACACGCCGTCTGTATGGAGGAAAATCGGACGTGACGACAGGTTGAAGAGGAAGCTAAAGGAGAATGGTTGCCCCAGGAGATTTTCGGGAGGGGGCACTGGAATTCGGGATTCTCCCGGAAAAATCGTGAGGGTTGGCAAATATTGACCCATCGTGTAAATAAAAACTTCTTTATTTCGGCGTATCATGGATACGACAACAGCAGAAGTCACACTGATTTGCAGGTGTGCAATTTGTTGTGAGTTCATGCACGGTTCATTTTGTACACCAGGAAAAAAAAAACATATAATTTTGTCTTAAATTTTGAAAAAAAAAATAAATAAATCACAAAAGAAGGGTTCGGTGAATGCCCGTATGAAACTGGTGGGGTTCGGAACCTCCAACAAGGTTAATAACCACTCGAGAATATAATTTAGTTTCCACATGGTCGTTGTTGCGGTTTACCTGACACATGAAATGTGACAAATTGGGCGGGGCGCAGTAAACTATCCACTTGAGCCACCAGATGGCAGTAGAGTGTCGAGTGTCTTAAAATGAGTTATGTGACGATTCCAACTTTGACCTCATCATCAATTGCTGTTCAGAGTGGTGCTGTCCATCATTTTCAGCAGACTGCATTGTAAACAAATTTAACCTCCCTACCCAGGAATGGGGCCACATAAATCCCCTTCCCTACTGTACATCCTCCGGACACCAAGACAATAAAAAAAAACATTCATTCCCAGCATTGTCAGAAAACCAATATGACACATTGGAGGCCAATTAAAAATATATATCTGCTACTTGAGAGTATCATGGAAGCGAGTCCCTCAAAGAATGTTGCCAGGTGTTGTGAAAAAAAGATGAAGCCAAGGCAAGAAGAGGCCAGAGGTTTATGTACTTTTTTTTTTCCCAGCAAGATAAAGATAATGACAGGTGAAAGGGGAAGTCGAAGAAAGCTGTGGTTATTATAGCTGCACCTTAAAAGCAGGGTGTGTGTGTGTGTGTGTGTGTGTGTGTGTGTGTGTGTGTGTGTGTGTGCGTGTGTGTGTGTGTGTGTGTCCAGGTTGGGTTTCAATATTACTCTGGGGTTTTTAAACTTTTTCCACCAAACACCACCTCAGAAAACACTGGGCTCTCCAAGTGCCACCATGGTATCCAACGTCAAAACACAGTAGCACAGTAGGCCTAAGAGTTCATCAATAACAACGCAGAGGTTTTATTTGACAAGTGTATTTCAGATTTTTTTTTTTTTTTGCCTCTTTAACATTACACACAGTTTGAACAGTAACACTGTGTTTGAATATAGCAAAAAATAAAAGTTTGAAAATTATTGCATTGAAATCAATGGGAAAAATCCTGAAAAATTGGGAATTTTCAGAAAAAATTGGGAATTTCGGGAAAAGGGATATTTTTTTTGAAAATGGTCAAATAAAAACTTGAATGGTCGGAATGATTTGAAATGGTTGGTGTTGGAATTTTTCAAATCGGTCGAAAAATGTTGAATTAGCAACATGTTGAATTGGGAAATGGTATTACGGAATTCCTGGAAATTCTGGAAAACCTGGAATTTTTTCTAGTTCAAAAAAATAACTCTGTTTTTTTGTCTTGATTAAGAGGAATGTGTTGATGGTAAAATTCCAGAATGGTGGAATGTGTTGAAGGTGGAAAGGTTTGAATGGGCCGAAGAATGTGGAAGTTGTGGAACTTTGAAGAATGTCCAGTGATTTCAAATGGGAACATTTCAGAAAAAATTGGGAATTTCAGAAAAAATTGGGGATTTCAGAAAAATTGGGAATTTCGGGAAAAGCGGCAATTTTTTTTGAAAATGGTAAAAAACTTGCATGGTCAGAATGATTTGAAAATGTTGGAATTTTTCAAATCAGTCAAAAAATGTTGAAGTACCAATATGTTGAATTGAAAAATGGTATTACGGAATTCCTGGAATTTAGGGAAAACCGGGATTTATTTTGCAGTTCAAAAAAACAACTGCTTTTTTGTCCTGATTAAGAGGATTTTTTTGACGACAAAACAGCTGAAATGCGTTGAAAAATTTGTAAGGAGTAGTCACCAGAAAAAAAGGGTGTAAATATGGCTTTGGAAAAGCAGGAGTTCTGGATAAATCCTGGAATTTTATTGAAGTTGGGAAAGGGGAAGTTTGAATTTCCAGAATGGTGGAATGTGTTGAAGGTGGAATGGTTTGAATGAGTTGAAGAATGTGGAAGTTGTGGAACTTTGAAGAATGTCCAGTGATTTCAAAGTCCCATTTAAATCAATGGGACGAATTCAGAAAAAATTGGGAATTTCAGAAAAAAATGGGAATTTCGGGAAAAGCGGGAATTTTTCGGAAAATGAGAAAAAACTTGAATGGTCAGAATGATTTGAAAATGTTGGTGTTGGAATTTTTCAAATCAGTCGAAAAATGTTGAAGTAGCCATATAATTGAGAAATGGTATTACAGAATTCCTGGAATTTAGGGAAAACCAGGATTTTTTTTCCAGTTAAAAAAAACAACTCTGCTTTTTTGTCCTGATTAAGAGGATTGTTTTGACGGTAAAACAGTTGAAATGCGTTGAAAATTTTGGAAGGAGTAGTTACCAGAAAAAAGGGTGGAAATCGGGCTTTGGAAAAGCAGGAGTTTTGGATAAATCCTGGAATTTTATTGAAGTTGGGAAAGTGGACGTTTGAATTTCAAGAATGGTGGAATGTGTTGAAGGTGGAAAGGTTTGAATGAGTTGAAAAATGTGGAAGTTGTTTAACTTTGAAGAATGTCCAGTAATTGCAATGTCCCATTGAAATCAACGGGAACATTTCAGA
>NC_084635.1:9575946-9578446 GCF_033978795.1 Nerophis ophidion
ATTGTCAGGCTGGCCCCTGACAGTTTTTTTGTGTTGTAGTTTTTTCCTGTGTGTGTAGTATTTCCTGTCAGTGCTCTTATTTTGTTGGTTTCCTGAGCGCTGTTTCCCCTCAGCTGTGGCTGATTGGCACCTGGCCACACCTGGCACCAATCAGCCCGCTCCTATTTTTACCCGCTTTTGTACTCCAGTCAGTGCTGGATTATTGTCGATGTCACTTCCGTATTGTCGCTCCTGTCGTGTCATTGCAGCGTAGTGGTAAGCTATATTTCAATATCTGTTTGTAGCTTATTGTCTTTTGTTCCCTGCTTCCGTTTTGTTTTCATTCTACAAGTAACCACTTCTGTTTTCCTGCTCGCTACCCGTTAGCTTCCACGCTAGGCCCTTTTGTTTTGCTAGCTTCCATGCCAAACTCCTTTTGTTTTCTAGCTCCCATGCTAGCTCTTTTAGTTTTGTATTACGTACCTGCCTCGTGCGCGCTTTTTGTTTGTACCCTTTTGTTCGGTTTTGTCTTCGTGTTTTATTAAATCATGTTTTCGGACTCAATGACTGCCTCCTTCTCTGCATCTTGGGGTTGGTCACAAACTCAATCTGAAAGTAATGTCATTCAGTAAACACAGAAGGTAGTTTTTTTCTTGTATTTTAGTGAAATCATAAATTAAATAGATTACAAGAATCTAGCAGCTACACAGTAGCTAAGCACACAATAGCACAGAAGCTAGACATAAACGAATGTCCTTACTTGAAACATATTGCAGTCTGGAACACGAGATTTGTCAATAAAAATAGGTATCAAATAAATATAGTTATAGTTACAAAGTCTCCAAAGCAAAAGCGTGTTAAAGTATCCAGTATCAAACGTGTCTGCATAATGAGCTTAACTTAATTAATTATTGTGTCGTCAAAATAAAAATTAAGTTATCTACTTCCCATACCTTTTCAGGCAAAACTGGACAACTATGCATTACATACTATACATTACTTTTTGCACAATATTAATTTATATTACTATGTGTTGTCAACTTTGTACTTTTTTAAATGATTTGTTTATGTATTTGCCTGAAAGAAATAAATGAAATGAAAAATGTAATTACCACTCTACTTTAAATTAAAGACAGCGTTCTTCCAATGCAAAGAGTTAATAATACATATGTTAATGTTTTTTTCATTCTTATACCTACTATTTTAATAATTTTACTTGATAAAGCGTCTTTTAACATCCCACATTACAATAATAAAAGTATGTGTGATTGGTGCTAGAATTGCATTGGATCAATATCGGTATTGGCCAATACACACAACTCCAAAATATCACATTGAAAATAAAAAAAAATAGTTTACGATACAATCTGTGCTTTTCCGTTAGATGCTTTCTTGAACCTTATAAAGTATTATTTTAAGTAGGGCTATCAAAATTCACACTTTAATGTGCATGAATCCCTCCTCTTCATCAGTCTAGTTAAACATTTTAAGGCAATCGACCCATCTGCAGCGCAGAACGACTTAAAATCCCTGAAATGTTTCCGGCACTGTGATTCTGCCCAATTCTGTCCAAGTAGTGTTCCCGTCGTACATGTGCATATGAAAAACGGCGAACAACATGGGGAATTTAAGGAAAAAAAAACACAAGGTCACAGTTGACCAACTTACTGTAAAATATTGTACTGTTTTTGAAAGTGGGAGGTTTCCTTGTCTCCACTTTCATCTTTAAAATAGCACCTTAATAAAAATGTGTATGTATGTATGTATATATATATATGTATATATATATATATATACAGAGGTGGGTAGTAACGCGCTACTTTTACTCCGTTACATCTACTTGAGTAACTTTTGGGATAAATTGTACTTCTAAGAGTAGTTTTTATGCAAAATACTTTTACTTGAGTATATTTATAGAGAAGAAACGCTACTTTTACTCCGCTCCATTTATCTACTATCAGCTCGCTACCTGCTACATTTTTTTTTTAATCGATCTGTTAATGCACGCTTTGTTTGTTTTGATTTTGTCAGACACGCATTCAAAGTAGGAACTACGCATGCCTGCGTTTCACCAATCACATGCAGTCACTGGTGACGTTGGACCAATCAAACAGAGCCAGGTGGTCACGTGACCGTCACAGGTCGAATCCGACCTAAAAAAGTTGAAAAACTTATTGGGGTGTTACCATTTAGTGGTCAATTGTACGGAATATGTACTGTACTGTGCAATCTACTAATAAAAGTTTCAATTAATCAATCAAAAGCGTAAAGGAAAAAAGACACTTTTTATTTCAACCGTACTTCCCGTCAAAAGCCTAAAGACTGATCGCACAGTTCCTGTCTTCACAATAAAAGTGCCGCTCCATCGCGCCTGCGCTAACAAAATAAGAGTCTCCGAAAGCCAGCGCAAACAAGCTAGCAAGCTACGGAGTTTGCCGCCAATGTATTTCTTGTAAAGTGTATAAAAACAAATATGGAAGCTGGACAAAAAAGATGCCAAAAACCAACGACTTTCATGTGG
>NC_084635.1:9583446-9615946 GCF_033978795.1 Nerophis ophidion
TAAATAATATCCAATTCTGCTTTACTAGGATATGAGATGGTAATTAGCAAATATTCCCGTTAAGATTAACGTTAATTAACAGAGTTCTGTGTTTGAACATATTGGCATTTGAAGAACAAGATTAAAATAACGTGGGTCTTACTGCATGGAACATATTTTAATCATCATTAATTCCTTTTAATATATTTGGGGGAGTAGATTTAAATATTGATTAGCACATTCATTATTTCATATGCAGTTGCTTTTTACAATTTTGAGAGACCACCCTTTGGGGATATGAGATATTAATTAAAAAAGGGAGCAATGTTTGCGGGGAACATTGAACATGGTTATCATGTGGTTGGTTGGTGATTACAAAGTGATTACACATTGTCGGTTATAAGCAGCTTGCTAAAAGGGGAACGTTTAACAATGTTCTAAATCAGGAGCTCAGTGATTTCCAGCGTGGAACTGTCATAGGATGCCACCTGTGCAACAAATCCAGTCGTGAAATTTCCTCGCGGCTAAATATTCCAAAGTCAACTGTCGGCTTGATTATGAAAAAATGGAAGAATTTGGGAACAACAGCAACTCAGCCACCAAGTGGTAGGCCACGAAAACTGACAAAGAGGGGTCAGCCACAGTTAGTTGCTACAGAGCTCCAAACGTTATATGTGACCCTCCAATTAACCCACGTACAGTACGCAGAGAGCTTCATGGAATGGGTTTCCATGGCCGAGCAGCTGAATCTAAGCCAGGGGTCACCAACCTTTTTGAAACCAAGAGCTACTTCTTGGGTTCTGATTAATGCGAAGGGCTACCAGTTTGATACACACTTCAATAAATTGCCAGAAATAGCCAATTTGCTCAATTTACCTTTAATAAATAAATCTATATATATAAGGAAATGGGTATTTCTGTCTGTCATTCCGTCGTACATTTTTTTTCCTTTTGCGGAAAGTTTTTTGTAGAGAATAAATGATGAAAAAAAACTTTAATTTAACGGTTTAAAAGAGGAGAAAACAGGGAAAAAAATTATGATTAAACTTTAAAACATAGTTTATTTTCAATTTCGACTCTTTAAAATTCAAAATTCAACCGAAAAAAAGAAGAGAAAAACTAGCTAATTCAAATCTTTTGAAAAAAATAAAAAAATTAAAATTTATGGAACATCATTTGTAAATTTTCCTGATTAAGATTAATTTTACAATTTTAATGACATGTTTTAAATATGTTAAAATCCAATCCGCACTCTGTTAGAAAATGTAACAAATTGGACCAAGCTATATTTCTAACAAAGATAAATCATTATTTCTTCTAGATTTTCCTGAACATTTTTTTTAAAGAGATTCAAAAGACTTTAAAACTGATTCTACAGATTTTCTAGATTTGCCAGAATATTTTTTTTGAATTCTTAATCAGAATAAGTTTCACAAATATTCTTTGTCGAAAAAACAGAAGCAAAAATGAAGAATTAAATTAAAATGTATATATTATTATTTACAAAAAACATAAAAAATACTTAAATATTGATTTAAATTGTCAGGAAAGAAGAGGAAGGAATTTAAAAGGTAAAAAAGGTATATGTGTTTAAAAATCCTAAAATCCTTTTTAAAGTTGTATTTTTTCTCTAAAATTGTCTTTCTGAAAGTTATAAGAAGCAAAGAAAAAAAATTAATTAATTAATTAAACAAGTGAAGACCAAGCCCTTAATATATTTTCTTGGATTTTCAAATTCTGTTTGAGTTTTGTCTCTCTTAGAATCAAAAATGTTGAGCAAAGGGAGACCAGCTTGCTAGTAAAAAAAAAATAAAAAATAGAGGCAGCTCACTGGTAAGTGCTGCTATTTGAGCTATTTTTAGAACAGGCCAGCGGGCGACTCATCTGGTCCTTACGGGCTACGTTGGTGACCCCTGATCCAAGCCATACATCGTCCATTGCATCCAGTCTGCCCTAAAAGGCGGGGGGTCACCCACATCTGTGGTCCTCTCCAAGGTTTCTCACAGTCATCCACATTGAAATCCCACTGGGTTGTAAGTTTTTCCTTGCCCTTATGTGAGATCTGAACCGAGGATGTTGTTGTGACTTGTGCAGCCCTTTGAGACACTTGTGATTTAGGGTGAATATAAATAAACGTTCGCGGCCGAGTGTGAAGCGACCGGAATGAGAATCAGCACCTCTAAGTCCGAGTCCACGGTTCTCGCCCGGAAAATGGTGGAATTCCATCTCCGGGTTGGGGAGGAGACCCTGCCCCAAGTGGAGGAGTTCAAGTACCTAGGAGTCTTGTTCACGAGTGGGGGAAGAGTGGATCGTGAGATCGACAGGCGGATCGGTGCGCCGTCTTCAGTAATGCGGACGTTGTACCGATCCGTTGTGGTGAAGAAGGAGCTGAGCCGGAAGGCGAAGCTCTCAATTTACCGGTCGATCTACGTTCCCATCCTCACCTATGGTCATGAGCTTTGGGTCATGACCGAAAGGATAAGATCACGGGTACAAGCGGCCGAAATGAGTTTCCTCCGCCGTGTGGCGGGGCTCTCCCTTAGAGATAGGGTGAGAAGCTCTGTCATCAGGGAGGAACTCAAAGTAAAGCCGCTGCTCCTCCACATCGAGAGGAGCCAGATGAGGTGGTTCGGGCATCTGGTCAGGATGCCACCCGAACGCCTCCCTAGGGAGGTGTTTAGGGCACGTCCAGCTGGTAGGAGGCCACGGGGAAGACCCAGGACACGTTGGGAAGACTATGTCTCCCGGCTGGCCTGGGAACGCCTCGGGATCCCCCGGGAAGAGCTAGACGAAGTGGCTGGGGAGAGGGAAGTCTGGATTTCCCTGCTTAGGCTGTTGTCCCCGCGACCCGACCTCGAATAAGCGTAAGAAGATGGATGGATGGATGGATAAATAAACATCGATTGAAATCACCAAGTTCAATGCAAAGCCCCGGATGCAGTGGTGTAAAGCATGTCGAGTTGGCCCCTTAGTTCCAGTGAAATAAACTTTGAATGCTCCAGGATACCAGAACATTTTGGACAATTCCATGCTCCCGACCTTGTGGGAACACTTTGGAGTGGGCCCATTACTCTTCCAACATGACTGTACACCAGTGCAAAAAGCAAGCTCCAAAAAGAAATGCATGACACGAATTTGACTGGCCTGCACAGAGTCCTGACCTGAACCCGATAGAACACCTTTGGGATGAATTAGAACGGAGACTGAGAGCCAGGTCTTCTCAGTGTGTGACTTCACCAATGCATTTTTGGAAGAATGGTGGAGAATTCCTATAAAAACACTCCGCCACCTTGTGGACAGCCTTTCAAGAAGAGTTGAAGCTGTAATAGTTGCAAAAATGTGGACCGATATCATATTGAGCCCTATTGGTTAGGAATGCGATGGCACTTCAAGTTCATATGTGAGTCAAGGCAGGTGGCCAAATACTTTTGGAAATACATAGTGTATACATACATATATACATACATATATACATACATATACATATAATAACACCATTTCAGTCCAGCTTTAAAACGCAGCTTTGCAAGGTTGCAGCTTTGGCCAAAAGTATTCTCCAGCTTCGTCCGTATGAGTTGGCTTGGAGGGAGTGAAGGAAGAATGTTTCACCTTGGATGCAGTTCTTGGGTGAGTGTTTAGGTTTTTAAAGGGGGGCTCGGACTTAGTATTCATGGCTGGCTGCATTGCGCTGCATGATAACGGCGGATGTGCACAAGCTACAGATGTGGGGGTAGAAAAGCTCATTCAAGCTCTTGCCCCGTCGGTCAGTTCGCTTACAAGGTTCCGATTTTCACACATGCCTAAAACCATGATCTTGAATGGCGGCGGTGGGTGAATCACTTTCAGCACATCGGATTTCCCGAAGCCGTATCGCCTTCTGCTGCATCGCTGCAGCGAAAAGGTCTCCCTTATTGACTCCACTGTTCTTAACTAGGCTGAAGCTTCTGATCTCATTTGACGCGGGTCATGGTAAACACACTATTATGTAGTCAATACACGAATAGACGTATTCAACCAGCGGTATTGAAAAGCCTTTTTTACTGGATGTGACATCAGCACCTCACACCTTTCACATCCCATATTTTGTATTCTTCTACAATAAAACTTTTCTCCCAACTAGACTTTTGTACGAGAGATTTTACGCATACCGTATTTCCTTGAATTGCTGCCGGGTATATAGTATGCGCCTGCCTAGAATTACTGCCGGGTCCAACTCGTTTTGCAAAATAATTAGCATATGCCTAAAATTTCCACCGGGTCAAACTCGTCACGTCACAAGTGACACTTCCCCTGTCATCATTTTCAAAATGGAGGAGGCTGATTTCAATCATTTTAAATCGCATAAAGGGAAGAAGATTAAGAGATATTGCTAAAAAGAACAGTAAGCAGCTATGTTTTATTTATATACCGTAGCTGCGTGTGCCAAATATGAGTCATTAAATGACTCCCGGCTCCTGATGGTAGAGGGCGCTAGTGATCCTTCTTGGGACAACTCGGCTGCAGAAGAAGTGACAACAAGCAGCAAGAGTGAGCAGCGATCGTTTATTTTTTCCTCTCGCTTACACTTTTAACATGGAGGATTACATATCTAAAATAAAACGGTTTTCTAAACTGGACTTTCAATCAAAGCAGGAGATAATAAAACTCGTCACGTCACGAGTGACACTTCCCCTGTCATCATTTTCAAAATGGAAGAGGCTGATTTCAACAATTTGAAATCGCATTAAGGGAAGAAGATTAAGAGCTATTCAGTAGGATTCAAGCTCCAAAATATTGAATATGCTAAAAAGAACAGTAAGCAGCTATGTTTTATTAATATACCGTAGCTGCGTGTGTCAAATATGAGTCATTAAATGACTCCCGCCTCCTGATGGTAGATGGCGCTAGTGATCCTTCTTGGGACAACTCGGCTGCAGAAAAAGTGACAACAAGCAGCGATCGTTTATTTTTTCCTCTCGCTTGCACTTTTAACATGGAGGATTACATATCTAAAATAAAACGGTTTTCTAAACTGGACTTTCAATCAAAGCAGGATGTAATAAAGGAAGATCTCCATCGAGACAGAGAGACTTTTAAAACTGAAGAAAGATAAGGAAGACTTCTATAAACAAGTTATCGATGCTTTTGATCAGAAGGAGCTGCGCATGGACTTCATTTATAAGTAAAGGTAAGACAATAATAACGTTTGTTTTTTTTTGTTAAATGTGCTTTTCATGATGTATCCTTACATCACACTCAAATTTATAAGCGCAGGCCTAAATTTACCGCATGCCTTTGGTAAGTGCCGGACTGAGAAGAGGTTTTAAATTAATTATTGCCCAGGCGGCAATTCAAGGAAATGCGGTATTTGAGGTAGAACCACGATGTATCTTTTCTTTAATAATTGCATGTGTAGTTGTTTTAAGATGTAAATACTGGTGTGGCAACTTGCGGTGTCCCGAACCGATCGAATATCGGTCCAATATTTCCAAAAATCGGATCAATCAAATCAATCAATTTTTATTTATATAGCCCTAAATCCCGAGTGTCTCAGAGGGTTGCACAAGCCACAACGACATCCTCGGTTCAGAGACCACAAAAGGGCAAGGAAAAACTCACAACCCAGTGGGACGTTAATTTGAATGACTATGAGAAACCTTGGAGAGGACCGTAGATGTGGGTGAGGAGATGAATGCCCGTGGGGCATAAAACGCCACGTTGGTCTATAAGTTTATCTAATAATATACAAACCCCGTTTCCATATGAGTTGGGAAATTGTGTTAGATGTAAATATAAACAGAATACAATGATTTGCAAATCATTTCCAACCCATATTCAGTTGAATATGCTACAAAGACAACATATTTTATGTTCAAACCGACACACATTTTTTTTTTTTGCAAATAATCATTAACTTTAGAATTTGATGCCAGCAACACGTGACAAAGAAGTTGGGAAAGGTGGCAATAAATACTGATAAAGTTGAGGAATGCTCATCAAACACTTATTTGGAACATCCCACAGGTGTGCAGGCTAATTGGGAACAGGTGGGTGCCATGATTGGGTATAAAAGCATTTTCCATAAAATGCTAAGTCATTCACAAACAAGGATGGGGCGAGGGTCACCAATTTGTAAGCAAATTGTCGAACAGTTTAAGAACAACATTTCTCAACGAGCTATTGCAAGGAATTTAGGGATTTTACCATCTACGGTAAAAACACATGGGCTCAGGAACACTTCATAAAACCACTGTCAGAAACTATAGTTGGTCGCTACATCTGTAATTGCAAGTTAAAACTCTACTATGCAAAGCGAAAGCCATTTATCAACAACACCCAGGAACGCCGCCGGCTTCGTTGGGCCCGAGCTCATCTAAGATGGACTGATGCGAAGTGGAAAAGTGTTCTGTGGTCTGACGAGTCCACATTTCAAATTATATTTGGAAACAGAGGACGTGGTGTCCTCCAGAGCAAAGAGGAAAATAACCATTGGGATTGTTATAGGCGCAAAGTTGAAAAGCCAGCATCTGTGATGGTATGGGGGTGTATTAGTGCCCAAGGCATGGGTAACTTACACATCTGTGAAGGCAACATTAATGTTGAAAGGTCCATACAGGTTTTGGAGCAACATATGTTGTCATCCAAGCAACATTACCATGGACGCCCCTGCTTATTTCAGCAAAACAATGCCAAGCCACGTGTTACAAAAGCGTGGTTTCGTAGAAAAATAGTGCGGGTACTTTCCTGGCCCGCCTGCAGTCCAGACCTGTCTCACATCGAAAATGTGCGGCGCATTACGAAGCGTAAAATACGACAGCGGAGACCCCGGACTGTTGACCCACTGAAGCTCTACATAAAACAAGAATGGGAAAGAATTCCACTTTCAAAGCTTCAACAATTAGTTTCCTCAGTTCCCAAACGTTTATTGAGTGTTGTTAAAAGAAAAGGTGATGTAACACAGTGGTGAACATGCCCTTTCCCAACTACTTTGGCACGTGTTGCAGCCATGAAATTCTAAGTGAATTATTATTTGCAAAAAAAATAATAAAGTTTATGAGTTTGAACATCAAATATCTTGTCTTTGTAGTGCATTCAATTGAATATGGGTTGAAAAGGATTTGCAAATCATTGTATTCCGTTTATATTTACATCTAACACAATTTCCCAACTCATATGGAAACGGGGTTTGTACAAGGATTAAAGTAATCATAGCTCCCCGATAAATGAAAGTCTGATATAGTTCCAGTATCGTTTGGCACGATGACTGACATGCAGTTAAAGCACACTATGGGGCGGCATAGCTCGGTTGGTAGAGTGGCCGTGCCAGCAACTTGAGGGTTGCAGGTTCGATTCCCGCTTCCGCCATCCTAGTCACTGCTGTTGTGTCCCTGGGCAAGACACTTTACCCACCTGCTCCCAGTGACACCCACACTGGCTTAAATGTAACTTAGATATTGGGTTTCACTATGTAAAGCGCTTTGAGTCACTCGAAAAAAGCGCTATATAAATATAATTCACTTCAATTCACTTCACATACATTTATTCCTTTTGATATACACGTATATATTATATGTGCAAAACTATGCCTCAGCACAGCACATTAAAGAAAGTAAATTTAGCCACTAGCGTTCTAACTTGCAGACATCATTTTCTGAGGGATGTGAGAACCCTTTGAGGAGAAAAAAAAAGAGGAAAATTGAGAAAAAACATTTCTATTGGCACAACATTGGGTGCATTTACATTTAGGTTTATTCTTATCTACTAACCTCCTTTTGACACTGGTGCCATATCATTTACAAAATCCAAAACTAGTAAAGTTGGCATAAATGTATGCATTATGTATGAAATTCGCAAATAAAAACAATCGCCTATAATAATTCGAATGATTCTTTTCCTCTTAGGTCCAGAGGACAGGATGTCCACAGTTTCCAAAAACAATTTGAAATGTGGACTCGTCAGACACACTTTTCCACTTTGCATCAGTCCATCTTAGAGGAGCTCCGGCCCAGCTTAACAGGCGGCGTTTCTGGGTGTTGTTGATAAATGACGTTCGCTTTGCACAGGACAGTTCTAACTTGCACTTACAGATGTAACGACAAACTGTAGTTACCGACTGCTTTTCTGAAGCGTTCCTCAGCCCATGTGGTGATATCCTTTACACACTGATGTCGGTTTTTGATGCAGGGATCGAAGGTCACGGGCATTCAATGTTATGTGCAGTGATATTTCCAGATTCTCTAAACCTTTTGATGATATTACAAACCTTAGATGGTGAAACCCTTATATTCCTTGTTGAGAAATGTTCTTAAACTGTTCGACAATTTGCTCACGCATTTGTTCACAAAGTGGTGACCCTCGCCCCATCCTTGTTTGTGAATGACTGAGCATGTCATGGAAGCTTCTTTTGTACCCAATCATGACACCCCCTTGTTTCCAATTCACCTGTGGGATGTTCCAAATAAGTGTTTGATGAGCATCCCTCTGCTTTTTTGCAACAAATGAGCTAATATTGGCAAAAAATAACAAAGTTTTCCAGTTTGAACGTTTAGTATCTTGTCTTTGCAGTCAATTCAATTGAATATAGGTAGAAAAAGATATGCTAATAATTTTATTCTGTTTTTATTTTTTATTTACACGTGTCAACTTCACTGGTGTACGTTTTTTAGTAGATCATTTACTAACATTATTATCAATAAAAATGTAGTGTAAAATTCTAGAAAATGCATCTAGAGAACCTTTCCGATTTGGCAACTAACCTGTAGCCAAGCCCCCTCGGGTAATATACTTCCGGCTTTGTGACCTTTGTTTATATACTTCAGGTCAAAAATATACCTTCTCGTTGGCTACTAATAAATACTCTAGAACTACAACTGGTTTGGAATGAACAATGTTCCAATTGTAATCATCCAATTATGATTAGCAAAAAAGCTGAAAGCTTGGCTCGAAGAGCAAACAAGATAGCTAGATTATGCTAACTATGCTAACTAGCGAGCTTTTATTTATCGCACTTATATTTCATTTTGAAGAATGCAGAAGTGATATTTTGACGTAATTTTTTTTTAAACAGCATATTTTCACGGATATGTCAAGTTTTTTTTTACAAAAAGCAGTCATTGCGACTATGCACACACATTTAAATAATCAAAATCCCCGCAAATGAAGACGACGCAGAAACAATGTGTAACAATATTGTGTTCTTCGGACCACCAATCATTATCATGGGTCACAATACAGTTTTATTTTCTCTCTCAGCAGGTTGTTTTTCAGCAGTTGTCTTTTTCTGTCCGTGTTCGTTACGCTCTTGCTCTCACTCCAGCTCCAACAACCACTCTCCTTCCGGCTGCTGCCTTTTAACAGAGCGACAGGTGATTAGATAACTATGCCCAGGTGGACAATCTACGCACCTGTCGCTGATTTCGAGGCCAGTCCTGGCACACCCTGCTTCGCTGCAGGGCCACAGGTCACGCCCCCTCGACAAATATACAAACTCTTTATTGATAAGACGACACAATTGCCATTCTCACTCGTAGCTCAGATCTACTCCCAGGTCACAGCGCTAAGCTTTCTGGGTAATACACAGTTGGCAACCCGCCAGCATCCTCACTTGTCAGATTACATTTATTTATATTTGAATTCAATCTTAATTAATCCAGGACAAGGCACTTGAAAACATGTTTTGTATGCAATGCTGACAAAACAAAGAGGCAGAATTTACATGACGGAGATGTTGGAGTGTGATGATACTCTCTGATCGTCTTTCATTTACCAACAAAAATTTGCTCGATGGATTGCTTCTAACAGTTTACAAATGCTGTTAATGTGCAACCTTTACTGACATCTAGTACTTATAAATCTGTGCAATATAAAACAAGTAAACATTAATATAGTGTTTGTTTTTAATTTATTTGCTGCAATCCTGTGCTTTTTAAGGCTTTAACGAAACAATACACTGACAAAAATGTATTTCCCGTGAACTCTGGACTGACTATAAGCCCTTTACTTTTAACGTTTCTAGCCCTGCCGCTTATTAAATGGTGCCTCTAATTTATGAGTTTTTCTTTGCTAACCGCCAAAACGCTATACTTTTTATTTTTATTTTTGAAAAACAAGCAGACATGAATTATGTGCATTGTTGTTTGTGCTATGGTGCCGTCTTTTGGACGAGTTTGCTCACTGTATTTAGTACTTTCAACCAGAAGTAGAATTGCTGTTCTAGCCGTCCATAGCGTATCTACTCGTATGGATTCTCCATCCATCACTCTAAGCAACGTTTGTAAGGTTTATAATATAACTAAAACTGTCTTACGTACTAAACCTCCCCATGTGTGATGTCTGTAGGAGTCTTTTCCTGCATATTTGCACAAGCTAACGTAATATAATAAAGCTAACATTGGTAGCATTTGACTTACAGTGTTTACGAGTTTTATTAACTTACAATGACATTCATTTTGTAAGTCTGTAAATTCCACAGTAAATTCACCAAGATGTCACTGTGCACTTATTGAGTCTGCTTAGCTGATATAGATCTAGTTCCAACAGCTAGTGGGTCCATGACAAGGACTTCTGTTTTGTTTGATCAGCCGTTTTACTGCCGTGTTACAGAAACAGTTTGGAGACTGGAAATTGGTAGAGTGGCTGTGCCAGTAATCTGAGGGTTACTGGTTCAATCCCCACCTTCTACCATCCTAGTCACGTCCGTTGTGTCCTTGGGCAAGACACTTCACCCTTGCTCCTGATGGGTCCTGGTGAGCGCCTTGCATGGCAGCTCCCACCGTCAGTGTGTGAATGTGTGTGTGAATGGGCTAATGTGGAAATACTGTCAAAGCGCATAGGGCTCCTTAAAAAGGGGTACAAAAGCGCTATACAAGTACAACCCATTTACCGTGGAAGTTTCCCTTCAGGGGGTTCTTCGGACCACCAAGCACTGACATGACAGCCCGGTTCAGGTTCACAATACGGTTTTATTTTTCAATAAAGTCTGTCGCTTGCTTTCCAGCAATTTTTTTGTGTCCGTCTCAGACTCCAATCCCTTTCTCCTCCCGGCTGCTGCCTTTTAACAGAGCGACAGGGGATTAGATAACCAGGCCCAGGTGAGCCATCTACGCACCTGTCGTTCATTTGGAAGCCGGTCCTGGCACATCCTACTTTGCTGCAGGCCTGCAGGCCACGCCCCCCTCCACATAAACATTTACAGAATCTGTGTAAATAACTCATTTTGCAATATATCTGCATCTTATAGTCTGGTGTGGCTTATATATGGAATATGGACACTTTTTTTAGTCTTCCAAAATTTAGTGGGTGTGCTCAATAGTCCGGGAAATATGGTAATTACAACATGATTCAGAGTTATTGAAAAAACAAACAAAAAAAAAGCCTCAAAACATTGCAACTTTATCCGCGAAAACCTGCTGTGAATTCTGACATTTTGGGCAGCAACTGTCACTAAAAAGGCCTGCGAAATCCTCCAGGGACTGGAAAAGAAACCACTTTTTTGTCGGGAAAAGGTGTGTTTTGGTTGCACGGTTTGACAGGTTTATTATAGATCACCTGGGAAAATACATTTCAGTCGCTCTATATTTGATCGGGCTAGTGAAATTATGCAAAAGGTAAAAATAAAGAGGGTCGCCTGAGCGAGCTTCATTAGTGTCTCTCTAGAAATTGTCTGGCGCTAAGAGCCACAGATTACACGTCCTGCGGTGATGTGTGCGGTGTCTGATCACGGTGCTTTCGACTCGCGTGTAGTGGAGAATACGACCGTGTTTGAGCCTATTTTTGTCAGCATTGCTACTCATTTATTTTTCATGGCGCCGCTGCCACCCAGGAAGTGGTTTGTGCGCTGTCTGTTAAAGGCGTGCAAATGATATCAGCAACAAGAGACCTTTCATTCTAATAGTTTACACCAGGGGTCACCAACCTTTTTGAAACCAAGAGCTATTTCTTGGGTACTGATTAATGCGAAGGGCTACCAGTTTGATACACACTTAAATAAATGGGCAGAAATAGACAATTTGCTAAATTTACCTTTAATAAATGAATCTATATATATAAAAAAATGGGTATTTTTTTTGTATTCCGTGGTACATTTTTTTGTGGAGAATAAATGATGAAAAAAACACTTAATTGAACGGTTTAAAAGAGGAGAAAACACGAAAAAAATGAAAATTACATTTTGAAACATAGTTTATCTTCAATTTCGACTCTTTAAAATTCTAAATTCAACCAAAAATAAAATGGAGAAAAACTAGCTAATTCGAATCTTTTTTTAAAAATTAAAAAAATAATTTATGGAACATGATTAGTAATTGTTCCTGATTAAAATTAATTTTAGGATTTTGATGACATGTTTAGGTTAAAATCCACTTTGAAATAAGATTTAAATTTGATTCTACATATCTTCTAGATTTGCCAGATTATTTTCTTTTTAAATTTTAATCATTATAAGTTTGAAGAAATATATTTTACAAATATTCTTTGTCGAAAAAATGAAGAATTAAATTAAAATGCATTTTTTATTCTTTATAATAATGAAAAACTAATTATGTGAACATTGATTTAAATTGTCAGGAAAGCAGAGGAAGGAATTTAAAAGTTAAAAAGACATATGTGTTTAAAAATCCTAAAATAATTTTTAAGGTTGTATTTTTTCTCTAAAATTGTCTTTCTGAAAGTTATAAGAAGCAAAGTAAAAAAATAAATGAATTTATTTAAACAAGTGAAGACCAAGTCTTTAAAATATTTTCTTGGATTTTCAAATTCTATTTGAGTTTTTTCTCTCTTAGAATCAAAAATTTCGAGCAAAGTGAGACCAGCTTGCTAGTAAATAAATACAATTTAAAAAATAGAGGCAGCTCACTGGTAAGTGCTTCTATTTGAACTATTTTTAGAACAGGCCAGCGGGCGACTCATCTGGTCCTTACGGGCTACCTGGTGCCCGCGGGCACCGCGTTGGTGACCCCTGGTTTACACTGTACATTCCATCAAAGACAACAAAAAAAAACGTATCATTATGCATTGTAAAACTTTGCATAACAATTTGACGCCAGTATAACTTGAAATACGAGTCTTTTTTTTGACCCTTTCGAGATTGCTGCATACGTTTTTTTTTTTTTTTCTTATTTTCAAGCTGAACCTTATTTACACAAACAAGGTAGCATATAATAGAAGCATTGAAATGGGATTGGCAGCCTCCGAACCCCACGGAAAAAAAAAGATGTAGCAATTTCAGTTAAGCTATTCAGAGTTTATTGTTAACACCAATGGCTTCACATGATGTTATTTCAACTTTAGATTTCAGAAGGCATAGAAGCTTACACTGCGTATGTGTTGAGGAAGGTTAAAGGCCTACTGAAATGAGATATTCTTATTTAAACGGGGATAGCAGGTCCATTCTATGTGTCATAGGGGCGGTATAGCTCGGCTGGTAGAGTGGCCGTGCCAGCAACTTGAGGGTTGCAGGTTCGATTCCCACTTCCGCCATCCTAGTCACTGCCGTTGTGTCCTTGGGCAGGACACTTTACCCACCTGCTCCCGGTGCCACCCACACTGGTTTAAATGTAACTTAGATATTGGGTATCACTATGTGAAGCGCTTTGAGTCACTAGAGAAAAGCGCTATATAAATATAATTCACTTCACTTCACACTACTTGATCATTTCGCGATATTGCCATATTTTCGCTGAAAGGATTTAGTAGAGAACATCGACGATAAAGTTCGCAACTTTTGGTCGCTAATAAAAAAGCCTTGCCTGTACCGGAAGTAGCAGACGATGTGCGCGTGACGTCACTGGTTGCGGAGCTCCTCACATCCGAACATTGTTTACAATCATGGACACCAGCAGCTAGAGCGATTCGGACCACGAACGCGACAGTTTCCCCATTAATTGGAGCGAGGATGAAAGATTTGTGGATGAGGATAGCGAGAGTGAAGGACTACAAAAAAATTGAAATAAATAAACACATTTTAAAAAAGGCGAGGGCAGAGGGTGCGATTCAGATATTAGACACATTTACTAGTGAAGTGAAGTGAATGATATTTATATAGCGCTTTTTCTCTAGTGACTCAAAGTGCTTTATGTAGTGAAACCCAATATCTAAGTTACATTTAAACCAGTGTGGGTGGCACTGGGAGCAGGTGGGTAAAGTGTCTTGCCCAAGGACACAACGGCAGTGACTAGGATGGCGGAAGCGGGGATCGAACCTGCAACCCTCAAGTTGCTGGCACGGCCGCTCTACCAACCGAGCTATACTAGGATAATTCTGGAAAATCCCTTATCTGCTTATTGTGTTACTAGTGTTTTAGTGAGATTATATGGTACTTGAAAGTCGGAGGGGTGTGGCCACGGGTGTGGTGACCGCCAGTGTCTCTGAGGGAAGCCACGCAGCTGCAGGAGGACATAAGCTCCGCTCATGTCTACGGTAAGAGCCGACTTATTACCATAATTTTCTCACCATAAACCTGCCGGTTGACATGTGGTCGGGAACCATGTTCGCTTGACCGCTCTGTTCCATAGTAAAGCTTCACCTTCGGGAATTTTAAACAAGGAAACACCGGCTGTGTTTGTGTGGCTAAAGGCTAAAGCTTCCCACCGCCATCTTTCTTCTTTGACTTCTCCATTATTAATTGAACAAATTGCAAAAGATTCAGCAACACAGATGTCCAGAATACTGTGTAATTATGCGATTAGAGCAGACTACTTATAGCTTGGATCGGGCTGGAAAAAAATGTCCACTACTGTCAAACGCACGCGTCGTTTTCAATAGGACACTTGGCGCAAAATTTAAAATTGCAATTTAGTAAACTAAAAAGGTCGTATTGGCATGTGTTGCAATGTTAATATTTCATCATTGATATATAAACTATCAGACTGTGTGGTCGGTAGTAGTGGGTTTCAGTAGGCCTTTAAGGGTCTTTTTGTTTTTCCTCACTTTTTCCTTTCAAAAACCTTAGGGTCTAGGAGGCTAATTTCCTAAGTCGGAAAACATTTTGTCATATTGTGAAGCTTAAAGGATACGTAGTGTCCAGTTGATCAGACTTTAGTTTTAAGCGATTTTTCCACCTATTCATGAATTTGGCAGTCATTTCTTATAATATCAGTTATTTTTGGTGCAATGGGTAGATTCTATAGTGGTCAAAAGTTGGCTGTCTTGAGTTTCCAATCATTTCTACAGCTCTTATTTTTTTGTGATAGAGTGATTGGAGCACATACTTGTTGGTCACAAAATACATTCATGAAGTTTGGTTCTTTTACGAATTTATTATTGTTCTTCTGAAAATGTGACCAAATCTACTGGGTCAAAAGTATAAAATCGAGCTGTTAAGCCACAATACCCAGCAATATGTTTGGAGGAGAATAGGTGAGGCCTTTAATCCCAGGAACACCACACCTACTGTCAAGCATGGTGGTGGTTTTTTGCTCTGTGCCTGTTTTTCTGCCAATGGAACTGGCGCTTTACAGAGAGTAAATGGGACAATGAAAAAGGAGGATTAACCTCCAATTTCTTCAGGACAACCTAAAATCATCAGGCCGAAGGTTGGGTCTTGGGCGTGGTTGAGTGTTGCACAGGACAATCAATCAATGTTTACTTATATAGCCCTAAATCAGTAGTGTCTCAAAGGGCTGCACAAACCACAACACACATCACTATGACATCCTCGGTAGAGCCCACATAAGGGCAAGGAGAACTCACACCTAGTGGGACGTTGGTGACAATGAGGACTATGAGAACCTTGGAGAGGACCTCAAGTGTGGGCAACCCCCTCCCGATAGGGGACCGAAAGCAATGGATGTCGAGTGGGTCTAACATGATACTGTGAAAGTTCAATCCATAGTGGATCCAACACAGCCGCGAGAGTTCCGTCCACAGCAGAGCCAGCAGGAAACCATACAAAGGGGAGGCGGATCAGCAGCGCAGAGATTTCCCCAACCGATACACAGGCGAGCGGTCCATCCTGGGTCCCGACTCTGGACAGCCAGTACTTCATCCATGGACAATGACCCCCAAACCCACGTAAAAAGTAAATAAATACATGATAAATGGGTTGTACTTGTATAGCGCTTTTCTACCTTCAAGGTACTCAAAGCGCTTCGACACTACTTCCACATTTACCCATTCACACACACATTCACACACTGATGGAGGGAGCTGCCATGCAAGGCGCCAACCGGCACCCATCAGGAGCAAGGGTGAAGTGTCTTGCTCAGGACACAACGGATGTGACGAGGTTGGTACTAGGTGGGATTTGAACCAGTGAACCTCGGGTTGCGCACGGCCACTCTCCCACTGCGCCACGCCGTCCCCTAAAGTGGTAAAGGAACGGCTAAATCAGGCTGAAATTAAGGTTTTAAAATGGGTTTACCAAAGTCCTGACTTAAACGTGTGGACAATGCTGAAGAAACAAGTCCATATCAGAAAACCAACACATTTTGTCAAGAGGACTGGCCAAAAATTCAACCAGAAGCTTGACAGAAGCTTGTGGATGGCTATCAAAAGTGCCTTATTGCAGTGAAACTCACCAAAGGACATTTAACAAAATATTAACATTGCTGTATGTATACTTTTGAGCCAAAAGTTTTGGTCACATTTTCAGTAGACCCATAATAAAATCATAAAACAACCAAACTTCATGAATTTTTTTTGTGACCAACAAGTATGTGCTCCAATCAATCCATCACAAAAAAATAAAAGCTGTAGAAATGATTGGAAACTCAAGACTGCCAGGACATTATGTTCCTTATTGTATTTTTTTTGCAAAGAACATCGAATTGTCCCGTGCAAAATAAATGTGCCTTGCCTTACCGTCAGCACACTTTCTGTGTTCTAAAGGTCGAAAAAAAAAAAAAGTTACTGTCGCGCCCGTGCACGGCAGCTATTGGCGTGACCCCAGGATGCAGAGAAAGGTATGGCAACGGGCAGGTAAATGTCCTTTAATTTTATTATTTAATTTAAACATATATATATATATATATTTTTTTTTTTTAATGAATTTTTTTTATATATGGTAGTGCAGGGGTCGGGAACCTTTTTGGCTGAGAGAGCCATGAAAGCCAAATATTTCAAAATGTATTTCCGTGAGAGCCATATCATATTTTTTTAACACTGAATACAACTAAATGTGTGCATTTTTCAGTAAGACCAACATATTTAGAGTATAATAAGTCTCTTATTCTTTTTAATAACATTGTTATTCTGAAGTTAACCAATAATAAATCAAATGTCATGTCTGTTGATCATGTTTTTGTTTGGCCATGTGCTGTTTGTCCTTTGGACTCTTTAAGTTCCTGTTTTTTTTCCACTCCCTTGTCTGGTTTCCTTGGTTACTCATTTCGCCCACCTGTCTCTGGTGGACAAAATGCCCGCTCACCTCCTTCTCGAGCACTAATCAGAGGCAGTATTTAAGCTCGTCTTTGCCAGTCAGTCGCCCTGTGCTGACTTGTTTCATGCCTTGCCATAGTTTCGTGCTTCATGCCATGCCAAGTAATTTTTGTTTGATTTATGTTCATAGTCTGTGTACGCGTTAGCTTTCTTCCTTAGCCCAAGTTGTGCCTCCACTGTGAGCGATTTTTGTTTGTATATTTTTTTAGTTAAAATTAAATCATGTTTTTACCTAAATGCCATGTCCCGAGTAGTCCGTTTGCCTTCCTGGGAGAACGACCCCGCAGCAAGCTGCAACCCCCCCCCATCGTGACACAAAATACTTCTTACCATTAATGCGACTTCTTGAACAGGTGCGGTAGAAAACGGATGGATGGATTTAAATGCATGAGAATGTTTTGTATTGTGCACGTTATTTTTAGCACTGTGATTAGCAGCGGAATTATTCATTACTTATCGTGTTAAGCAATGTCAGCTAAGATTTATCTGAGAGCCAGATGCAGTCATCAAAAGAGCCACATCTGGCCCTAGAGCCATAGGTTCCCTACCCCTGTGGTAGTGGAATACAAAGCGCTTTACAATGAGAAACCCATATATAGAAGCTTAGTGTCACGGCTCAGTCAATAGTGGAACCCCAGATAAAGAGACGTGAGGCAAGGTAGCAATAAGTGCGGTACTTTAATAATGATAATCCAAACAAAAGGTGATGGAGCAAAAACGCCCACCATAACCTTTAGTTATAAGGCTTCCAGCTATCGTCAAGGTGACGGCCAGGACACACCGGGAATGTTCATTCTTAAGAAGAAAACCTCTCAAAGAACAAAAAAGAAGACAAAAAAAAAACCAGAGGTTAGATTAAAAACAAGATCAAAACTGACCGACAGCAGAAGCGTGGCAGGCAGGTATGCAACAAAGCGATACACCAGCGAGGACAAGCTGTCAGTGCCCAGTCTCAAATTAGGACCAGGTGTGTCCAATCAGGACCCTCCCCCGCCAAGGAAGGGCGCACCGAGGAGCACAAACAAAAGCAGGGACAAAATAATAAGGAAGGCAGGCGAGGGGCGGTGTGATGTCATCTACAGCAGTGGTTCTCAACCTTTTTTCAGTGATGTACCCCCTGTGGATATTTTTTTTAATTCAAGTACCCCCGTAATCAGAGCAAAGCATTTTTGGTTGAAAAAAAGAGACGAAGGAGTAAAATACAGCACTATGTCATCCGTTTCGGATTCATTAAATTGTATAACAGTGCAAAATATTGCTCATTTGTAGTGGTCTTTCTTGGACTATTTGGGAAAAAAAGATATAAAAAATAACTAGTGATTCAATTATAAATAAATATTTCTACACATAGAAGTAATCATCAACTTAAAGAGCCCTCTTTGGGGATTGTAATAGAGATCCATCTGGATTCATGAACTTCATTCTAAAAATGTCTTAGCCAAAAAAGAACATCAATATTTATGGAACATGTCCATAAAAAAATCTAGCTGTCAACACTGAATATTGCATTGTTGTATTTCTTTTCACAGTTTATGAACTTACATTCATATTTTGTTGAAGTATTATTCAATAAATCAATCAATGTTTACTTATATAGCACTACATCACTAGTGTCTCAAAGGGCTGCACAAACCACTACGACATCCTCGGTAGGCCCACATAAGGGCAAGGAAAACTCACACCCAGTGGGACATCGGTGACAATGATGACTATGAGAACCTTGGAGAGGAGGAAAGCAATGGATGTCGAGCGGGTCTAACATGATACTGTGAAAGTTCAATCCATAATGGATCCAACACAGTCGCGAGAGTCCAGTCCAAAGCGGATCCAACACAGCAGCGAGAGTCCCGTTCACAGCGGAGCCAGCAGGAAACCATCCCAAGCGGAGGCGGATCAGCAGCGCAGAGATGTCCCCAGCCGATACACAGGCAAGCAGTACATGGCCACCGGATCGGACCGGACCCCCTCCACAAGGGAGAGTGGGACATAGAAGAAAAAGAAAAGAAACGGCAGATCAACTGGTCTAAAAAGGGAGTCTATTTAAAGGCTAGAGTATACAAATGAGTTTTAAGGTTTACTGAGGTGGCATCTCGAACTTTTACCGGGAGGGCATTCCAGAGTACTGGAGCCCGAAATGAAAAAGCTCTATAGCCCGCAGACTTTTTTTTGGGCTTTGGGAATCACTAATAAGCCGGAGTCCTTTGAACGCAGATTTCTTGCCGGGACATATGGTACAATACAATCGGCAAGATAGGATGGAGCTAGACCGTGTAGTATTTTATACGTAAGTAGTAAAACCTTAAAGTCACATCTTAAGTGCACAGGAAGCCAGTGCAGGTGAGCCAGTACAGGCGTAATGTGATCAAACTTTCTTGTTCTTGTCAAAAGTCTAGCAGCCGCATTTTGTACCAACTGTAATCTTTTAATGCTAGACATGGGGAGACCCGAAAATAATACGTTACAGTAGTCGAGACGAGACGTAACAAACGCATGGATAATGATCTCAGCGTCTTTAGTGGACAAAATGGAGCGAATTTTAGCGATATTACGGAGATGAAAGAAGGCCGTTTTAGTAACGCTTTTAATGTGTGACTCAAAGGAGAGAGTTGGGTCGAAGATACAAATACTTTTGTAAAGGATTTTTGAATTGTTGCTACTTTTAGAATATTTTTGAAAAATCTCAAGTACCCCTTGGCATACCTTCAAGTACCCCCATTTGAGAACCACTGCTCTACAGAACTGGAGTCCATTTTCCCCCACATAGACAATGTGGACACTATTGTTTTGATCACCTAATTCAGGGGTGTCCTTACTTTTTGCCCTGGGGGCCGCATTGGGCTAAAAAAATTATTTAATTGGTCGAAAGCAGAAAGCAGACTGCACGTATTTTTCGGACTATAAGGCACACTTAAAGGCCTACTGAAACCCACTACTACCGACCACGCAGTCTGATAGTTTATATATCAATGATGAAATATTAACATTGCAACACATGCCAATACAGCCTTCTTAGTTTACTAAATTGTAATTTTAAAATTTCCCGCGGAGTTTCTTGTTGAAAACGTCGTGGAATGATGAAACATGCGAGTTGGTGGCGACATATTAGCCCAGCACCACTTGCGGCTAAAAGTCGTTTTTTTTTTCATCGCGCAATTACACAGTATTCTGGACATCTGTGTTGCTGAATATTTTGCAATATGTTCAATTAATAATGGAGAAGTCAAAGTAGAAAGATGGAGGTGGGAAGCTTTAGCCTTTAGCCACACAAACACACGGTGTTTCCTTGTTTAAAATTCCCAGAGGCGAAGCTTTACTATGGATCAGAGCGGTCAAGCGAACATGGATCCCGACCACATGTCAACCGGCAGGTTTCGGTGAGAAAATTGTGGTAAAAAGTCGCCTCTTACCGGAGATCTGCGGAGCTTGCGCCGTCCACGAAGTCTCCCTCAGAGACTGGCGCCAACACACCCAAGGAAAAACCCCTCCGACTATCAGGTACTGTTAAACTCACTAAAACACTAGCAACACAATAGAAAGATAAGGCATTTCCCAGAACTATCCTAGTAAATGTGTCTAAAAACATCTGAATCGCTCCCAATGCAATCGCCTCTTTTTTTTTTTCTAGTCCTTCACTATCAATAACCACAGCCACAAATCTTTGTTCCTCGCTCAAATTAATGGGGAAATTGTCGTTTTCTCGGTCTGAATAGCTCTTTGATGCTGGAGGCTCACATTAAAAACAATGTGAGGATATGAGGAGCCCTCACACTGGTGACGTCATCGTCTGCTACTTCCGGTAAAGGCAAGGCTTTTTTATTAGTGACCAAAAGTTGCGAACTTTATCGTCGATGTTCTCTACTAAATCCTTTCAGCAAAAATATGGCAAAATGATCAAGTATGACACATAGAATGGACCTGCTATCCCCGTTTAAATAAGAAAATCTCATTTCAGTAGGCCTTTAAGTAGATAGTGTGTAACTTATTTGCTGGATAAACAACAATTGCTGCTCTTGTCTACTGGTCTAAGGACATTAAACTGCATAGTTTGAATCAACATTACACTGTGGGTTTCAAACTTGTTTTCACTGAGGGCCACATCGCAGTTATGGCTGCCCTCAAAGGGCCACTTGTAAAAATATGACTTAAAAAAAATAGTAGAAGAATTCCACTTAAGATATTGATTCTTGCCAAAGCAATTGATTATTCCCTTTTTTTAATATTTGCTTAAAAAAAAAAAAGATTTTAGTGTTAAAAAAAAAAACAAAAAAAAAACTTTTTTTGTACACGTGTATTTTTTTTACGGCATATCACCAAAAATGGAATAGTAAAACAGTGCCAATCTTATTTTTATTTTTATTTTTTTTACAGTAAAATCTAGAGTTATTGATTTTATAGTGTATTACTGTAAAACAAACTAAATCAAAGTAATTTTTTGGGAAAAAAATAAATAAAAAAAATACCGTAAAGCCTACTGTCATTTTTGAAATCATAAGTCAAGCTTATATTTAATAATTTATTTTTATAAAAAAATAAATAAAAATTAAATAAATAAATAAAAAATATATATGAATATATATACATATATATATATATATATATATGAATATATATACATATATATATATATATATATATATATATATATATATATGGGACGGCGTGGGTGAGTGGCCGTGCGCTACCCGAGGGTCCCTGGTTCAATCCCCACCTAGTATCAACCTCGTCACGTCCGTTGTGTCCTGAGCAAGAAACTTCACCCTTGCTCCTGATGGGTGCTGGTTAGTGCCTTGCATGGCAGCTCCCTCCATCAGTGTGTGAATGGGTAAATGTGGAAGTAGTGTCAAAGTGCTTTGAGTACCTTGAAGGTAGAAAAGCGCTTTACAAGTACAACCCATTTATTTATTTATTTATATATATATTCATTAATAGATAATATTACATTTTAAAATATATCTATGTAAAGATAAGCAGGCAGTTCATATATTTTTTGAATGAACAAATATTTTGTGAAAAAATATTCTTTATTAAAAGCTTACTATTACCATTTTGCGGTTTGACACCTGGGCTCTAATGTTAACACAAATAATGTCTGCTCATGCAGAAAGTGGGACTATAATTGCCAAGGCAACTCATTTGCTCTGCAGTATTAGTAGTTTTGCATGTTTTGTTATCATACATCGTTGCATTATGTATTTCAATCCTGCATGTCATGATCCATCATGACTGTTTGGATCATTTTTGTTGATTAATTGTGTTTTTTTCCTGTGCAGCCCTCTTATATTGCTACCTCTTCATATCATTGGTCTGTCTTTCTGGGACATGACTGCAGCTTCCGAACGCTGTGCCTGATTTTTTTGTTATATTTTCAGTCTTTCTCACGACGCTGATTCATTGGCCAAAGTTTGACCTCCCCCCCCCCAACATCTCACCACGACCTCACTCTTTGAGAAACACTTCCTTACTGGGAAACGTACCAAACCAAGATTATGGCGCAGCGTCACACCCCGACTCTAGACCGGCTTCTGTTTGTTTTGGTTTGCTATCAGCAGCTTGAAGCTGTTGACCTATGAGTCACCGATCTGTTGACCGTCCCTCGGACTTTTCTTCTGTCAGACCTCTTTCGGTCAGCTGCGCTTTCAAGCGGACGGCACACTGATGGCGGAATATCCTTCCTATTCTTTATCAGTGACCCCCTTTTTTTACCAATATTGCAGTGAAATCTGAACAAATAATGTGTTACCCCAAATAATAGATAATGGGCTATATCTACGGTCGCAATCAGAAGTTTAGATACAAGGGCTGCAAATTTTTGGGTGTCCCACGATTCGATTCAATATCGATTCTTGGGGTCGCGATTCGATACTATATCGATTTTTTTCGATTCAACACGATCCTCGATTCAAAAACGATATTTTTCCGATTCAAAACGATTCTGTATTCATTCAATACATAGGATTTCAGCAGGATCTACCCCGGTCTGCTGACATGCTAGCAGAGTAGTAGATTTTTTTTTTTAAAGCTTTTATAATTGTAAAGAACAATGTTTTATCAACTGATTGCAATAATTTAAATTTGTTTTAACTATTAAACAAACCAATAATATGACTTATTTTGTCTTTGTGAAGTGAAGTGAATTATATTTATATAGCGCTTTTCTCTAGTGACTCAAAGTGCTTTACATAGTGAAACCCAATATCTAAGTTACATTTAAACCAGTGTGGGTGGCACTGGGAGCAGGTGGGTAAAGTGTCTTGCTCAAGGACACAACAGCAGTGACTAGAATGGCGGAAGCGGGAATCGAACCTGCAACCCTCAAGTTACTGGCACGGCCACTCTACCAATCGAGCTATACCGTATGTGAAAACATTGGACACAGTGTGTTGTCAAGCTTATGAGATGCGATGCAAGTGTAAGCCACTGTTCTTTTTTTTTTTTTTTTATAAATGTATAATGATAATGTAAATGAGGGATTTTTAATCACTGCTATGCTGAAATTATAACTGATATTGATACTGTTGTTGATAATATTCATTTTTGTTTCACTACTTTTGGTTTGTTCTGTGTCGTGTTTGTGTCTTTCCTCAATTGCTCTGTTTATTGCAGTTCTGAGTGTTGCTGGGTCAGGTTTGGTTTTGGAAATTGGATTGCATTGTTATGGTATTGCTGTGTAGTGGTTTGTTGGATTGATTAAAAAATATATATATATTTTCTGAATCACACAACGTATTCGATTCGATTTATATTCAAATCGATTTTTTCCCCACACCCCTATTAGATTTACTTATAAAGAACATAATGTCATGACTGTCTTGAGTTTCCAATCATTTCTACAACTCTTATTTTTTTGTGATAGAGTGATTGGAGCACAGACTTGTTGGTCACAAAAAAAAACATTCATGAAGTTTGGTTCCTGTATGAATTTATTTTGGGTCTACTGAAAATGTGACCAAATGTGTTGCTTCAAAAGTATACATACAGCAATGTTAACATTTGTTTATATGTCCCTTGGCAAGTTTCACTGCAATTAATTCGCTTTTGGTCGCCATCCACAAGCTTCTGGCAAGCTTCTGGTTGAATTTTTTTGACCACTCCTCTTGACAAAATTGGTGCAGTTCAGCTAGATTTGTTGGTTTTCATACATGGTCTTGTTTCTTCAGCATTGTCCAAACGCTAAAGTCAGGACTTTGGGAAGGCCATTCCAGAACCTTAATTCTAGCCTGATTTAGCCATCCATTCCTTTACCACTTTTGACGTGTGTTTTGGGTCATTGTCCTTTCCTCCGGAAGATCTCATTTTTGACCGTTTAATGAAACAGTCAGATGAAACAAAAAATGTATCTGGTTGGCCACAATACCAAGCAATATGTTTGTAGGAGAAAAGGTGAGGCATTTAACCCCAGAAACACCACACCTACCGTCAAGCATGGTGGTGGTAGCATTATGCTATGGACCTGTTGTACTGCCAATTTAACTGATACTTTACAGTGAGTAAATGGGACAATGAAAAAGGAGGATTACTTGCAAATTCTTTAGGACAACCTAAAATCATCAGCCCGGAGGTTAGGTCTTGGGCGCAGTTGGGACAATGAATGAAAAAGGTTCATTTCGGTCATATAATCAATCAAATCAATCAACCATTTTGTGTGATCAGTTTTACAGTACATGTTATATGTATACAATTATGCACACTTACACACGAAACGAAAGAAAAACAATGACCGAAAAAAGAATAGGCTGAAGCCAAAACTTATATTTGCCTATCTTATACCTTCACTGAAGATTAGATTGCCTGGAACATCAATGTTAAAAAAAAATAATAATAAATGGGATGAAAGCAATTGTTACTATATTTTATAATTTTCATGGATTTCACCTTTCAAGGTTTTCTTAAACCTTACATAAAATTGCAAAACAAAAAATCAGGTAATATGTGCCATTTTTGGGTCCTTATACACACCATTATAATAAATGATAAATGGGTTGTACTTGTATAGCGCTTTTCTACCTTAAAAGGTACTCAAAGCGCTTTGACACTATTTCCACATTTACTCATTCACACACACATTCACACACTGATGGAGGGAGCTGCCATGCAAGGCGCTAACCAGCACCCATCAGGAGCAAGGGTGAAGTGTCTTGCTCAGGACACAACGAGGTTGGTACTAGGTGGGGATTGAACCGGGGACCCTCGGGTTGCGCACAGCCACTCACCCACTGCGCCACGCCGTCCCTTAATAGTACTCGTATGTTTACTGCGCCGACAATCCATCAAGCAGTGCGGCTTCATAGCTTACCGAAGTCGTACTAAAAATATTCTCAATGGAATATTTAAAGTTTTGGTGTTGTTTACTGCCATCATATTGCAGTTTTGATTGATTGATTGATACTTTTATTAGTAGATTGCACAGTTCAGTACATATTCCGTACAATTGACCACTAAATGGTAACACCCGAATAAGTTTTTCACGTTAATCAATTCATATCAAACATATCTCTTATGTATGACTGCCATCTACTGGTCACACTTATTACACCATGTACCAAATAAAATTGCTTCGAGGTCAGTAAATACAACCAGAATTATGCCGTACACTAGGCACACAGGTTATATACTGTTGATTTTTGAGAAAATAAAATTTAGGGCTTCACGTTGGCAGAGGGGTTAGTGCGTCTGCCTCACAATACGAAGGTCCTGCAGTCCTGGGTTCAAATCCAGGCTCGGGATCTTTCTGTGTGGAGTTTGCATGTTCTCCCCATGGGTTCCCTCCGGGTACTCCGGCTTCCTCCCACTTCCAAAGACATGCACCTGGGGATAGGTTGATTGGCAACACTAAATTGGCCCTAGTGTGTGAATGTCGTCTGTTTATCTGTGTTGGCCCTGCGATGAGGTGGCGACTTGTCCAGGGTGTACCCCGCCTTCCGCCCGATTGTAGTTGAGATAGGCGCCAGCGCCCCCCGCGACCCCAAAAGGGAATAAGCGGTAGAAAATGGATGGATGGATGGATGGAAAATAATTTTAAATGTGGCTTTATAGTCTGAAAAATACGGTACTAACATAAATCATTTTTGGAGCTTTTTCAGTATTTTTTTAAGGCAAAATAGGTTCATTAATCCCTGTTACCTGCATTTTTACCCATCTCTTGCTATCAGTTTTTCACTATTTAGGACACACAAAAAATAAAAATACATGTTTTTTTCATCATTTGATGAGAGACAACAAAAAGTGCAGTTTCCTTTTAAAGCTGAAATAAGCAAGTTCATTAATTCTCACCCCTAGAGCTTGATTGTTACTTCTTCACCGCGGTTTCTCACATCAAGGCAAATAAATGTTTGGCAGCAGAGGTGACACCGATGGCAGCTTTGTTGATACCGAACAGGGAAACGCTGCTGCGAATTGACAATCATTTTCCGTCTAATTACTAAAAAAAAACAGCTAGGCAAACAACAAATCCGCTGGAATCCGTTGCAAATGCAAATATGTGCTCCAATACAGTGATTTTCAACCACAGTCTGCTGTGCTGTAGGAGATTATGTAATTTCACCTAATTGGATTGAAAATATTTTTTTGCAAACCCATCCATCCATTTTGTACCGCTTATCCCTATCTCAGCGCCATTCGGGCGGTAGGCGGGGTACACCCTGGACAAGTAGCCACCTCATCACCATACTTGCCAACACTCCCGGATTTTCCGGGAGACTCTCGAAATTCAGCACCTCTCCCGAAAAACTCCCGGAAGAAATTTTCTCCCGAAATTCAGCAGAGCTGGAGGCCACGTCCCCTCCAGCTCCATGCGGACCTGAGTGGGGACAGCCTGTTTTCACGTGCGCTTTCCCACAATATAAACAGCTTGCCTGCCCAATCACGTTACAACATCTACGGATTTTTATAAAAAACTGCACACACAAGAAGACGAGGCAGAAGAACGAGGAAAATACAGCCATGGCGACGCCGTCTGTAATTGAGTGATTCTATGTTGTCTGTCGCCATCTCCTGGTGAATGAAGGCTATAGTGTTATGAGGTTGCTTTTTGATTGGCCAACGATTTATGTGGTTTTGCGCACCAGACGGCAAGTGACTCTCGCCAGTACGCTAATGGCAGAACAAAGGTTACTCAAATAGTGAAAGGTAAGTGTTTTTTTTTTTTTAGTAACCAGCAAGCACAGTACAGTTAGTAGAACAACTGTGTTGTTATTACTGTGTATTTGATACTATAGGTGCAGTCTGAAGTTCAATTATTTATTTCATTTTTATAGGTAATAAAATAAATATGGCTAGAATTCACCGAAAGTCAAGTATTTCATGCATATATATATATATATATATATATATATATATATATATACATATATATATATGAAATACTCGAGTTGGTGAATTGTAGATGTAAATATACTCCTCCCCTCTTAACCGCGCCCCGCCCCGACCACGGCCCCAACCAACCCTTCCGCTCCACACCCGACCACGCCCCCAACCCCCCACATCCCGAAAACGGAGGTCTCAAGGTTGGCAAGTATGCTCATCACAAACCAGTAATTATAATCCGCAAATAATGTGGCATTGTTGAGTGTCTGTGCTGTCTAGAGATCGGCAGAGTAACCGTGTAATACTCTTCAGTAGGTGGCAGCAGGTAGCTAAATGTTTTGTAGATGTAGGAAACATGGTTTGTCGTGATCACAATATGCGGGAGGTAGCGTGTAGGTAAAAATGTATCTAACGCTTAAACCAAAAACAAACAAAAGCCGAATGCCGCTAAGAAAAGGCATTGAAGCAAAACAAAAATAAAACTAAACTGGCTACAAAGAAAACAAAACGAGAATGCTGGACGACAGCAAAGACTTACAGCGCATGGAGCAGATGGCGTCCACAAAGTACATCCCCGCAAAGAAGGATAGCATTCGCACAACATAAATAATCTTGATTCCCAAAACAAAGCAGGTGCGGGGTAGTAGCATTCAAGGGAGACATGAAACTGCTACAGGAAAATACCAACAAAACAGGAAGAGCCATCAAAATAAGAGCGCAAGACAAGAACTAAAACACGACACACAGGAAAACGTCAAAAACCTCAAAAAAAGTCAGGGCGTAATGTGACAGGTGGTGACAGTACACCAACTTTGAGAAAAGAGTTTCAGCGATGCAGGGGTGTGGGAAAAAAATTATTCGAATACGAATCGAATATGTTGTGTGATTCTGAATCGATTCTCATTTTTAAAAAAATCATTTTTTATTTCGTTTGGATTTTTTTTTTCATTTTAATTTTATCAATCCAACAAACCACTAAACAGCAATACCATAACAATGCAATCCAATTCCAAAACCAAACATGACCCAGCAACACTCAGAACTGCAATAAACAGAGCAATTGAGAGGAGACACAAACACGACACAGAACAAACCAAAAGTAGTGAAACAAAAATAAATATCAACAACAGTATCAATATCAGTTATAATTTCAGCATAGCAGTGATTAAAAATCCCTGATTGACATTATCATTAGAAATTTATAAAAAAAACACTTGCATCGCATCTCTTAAGCTTGACAACACACTGTGTCCGATGTTTTCACAAAGATAAAATAAGTCATATTTTTGGTTCGTTTAATAGTTAAACAAATTTACATTATTGCAATCAGTTGATAAAACATTGTCCTTCACAATTATAAAAGCTTTTTTAAAAACATCTACTAAACTCTGCTAGCATGTCAGCAGACTGGGGTAGATCCTGCAGAAATCCTATGTATTCAACGAATACAGAAACGTTTTGAAACGAAAAAATATTGTTTTTGTATCGAAAATCGCGTTGAATCGAAAAAAATCGATATATTATCGAAAATAGCGACCTCAAGAAACGATATTGAATCGAATCGTGGGACACCCAAAAATTCGCAGGCCTAATGGTTATGGTTTAAAGTCATATCCAACAATTGTGAATAACGACTTTTTACTGTCAATATCGGCTACCGAGTTTAATTTTTCAATGATTAATTCTGGTGGTGGGCCTCGGGATTTTTTTTCAATGAATAAAATGTGCCTTGGCTCAGAAAAGGTTGAAAAACACTGACTGAATATGTATTCCACGCATATTTTTTAGTATTAATATATCAGCACATTGTTAGAATTAGACTTGCTTTTTATTGTCATTCAAATTTAAACTTTACAGTACAGATAAGAACATCATTTTGTTGCATCAGCATCATGGTAGTGCAGGATAAAAGAGCAATAAGGTGCACACACACGCCATATAGACCTATTTGCTTTGTTACGTCTCGTCTCGATTACTGTAACGTATTATTTTCGGGTCTCCCCATGTCTAGCATTAAAAGATTACAGTTGGTATAAAATGCGGCTGCTAGACTTTTGACAAGAACAAGAAAGTTTGATCATATTACGCCTGTACTGGCTCACCTGCACTGGCTTCCTGTGCACTTAAGATGTGACTTTAAGGTTTTACTACTTACGTATAAAATACTACACGGTCTAGCTCCATCCTATCTTGCCGATTGTATTGTACCATATGTCCCGGCAAGAAATCTGAGTTCAAAAGACTCCGGCTTATTAGAGATTCCAAGAGCCCAAAAAAGTCTGCGGGCTATAGAGCGTTTTCATTTCGGGCTCCAGTACTCTGGAATGCCCTCCCGGTAACAGTTCGAGATGCTACCTCAGTAGAAGCATTTAAGTCTCACCTTAAAACTCCTCTGTATACTCTAGCCTTTAAATAAACCTCCTTTTTAGACCAGTTGATCTGCCGCTTCTTTTCTTTCTCCTATGTCCCCCCCCTCCCTTGTGGAGGGGGTCCGGTCCGATGACCATGGATGAAATACTGGCTGTCCAGAGTCGAGACCCAGGATGGACCGCTCGTCGGGACCCAGGATGGACCGCTCGCCTGTATCGATTGGGAACATCTCTACGCTGTGGACGGGACTCTCGCTGCTGTCTTGGATCCGCTTTGAACTGAACTCTCGCGGCTGTGTTGGAGCCACTATGGATTGAACTTTCACAGTATCATGTTAGACCCGCTCGACATCCATTGCTTTCGGTCCCCTAGAGGGGGGGGGGGGGGGGGGGTCGCCCACATCTGAGGTCCTCTCCAAGGTTTCTCATAGTCAGCATTGTCACTGGCGTCCCACTGGATGTGAATTCTCCCTGCCCACTGGGTGTGAGTTTTCCTTGCCCTTTTGTGGGTTCTTCCGAGGATGTTGTAGTCGTAATGATTTGTGCAGTCCTTTGAGACATTTGTGATTTGGGGCTATATAAATAAACATTGATTGATTGATTGAGATATAAAAATACATAGATAACTCTACAGATAAATATATTGCCCTTTTGCACATTATTCAATTTGCATTTCTTTCTTTCATTTATAGTTTATTTCGAACATGAACACACAACATAATACATTTGATCCGGTAAACATTAAATCAAAAAGATAGCAATTAAAGAAAAAAACATAAAAAATAAAAAAATAAATAAAAGGAAAATTGACGAATTGAAGATAGCATGTGTGGCGTATCTTTTAATCTTAAAGGTCACGAATGAGTCAGGGACCTACGGCGAGGAGAATGAGAGATCCTCCAGACTTTGACGTTCATAGAAAAAGACGTAGGAGCCGAGAGGGGCCAGAGAAGTTTGAAGCGTACGCCAGCTCTCTCTGTTTTGCAATTGTGACGAAATGGAGACACTGGGCCCCTTTCTTAAGAAAATATGTTGTTCTTAGGCCCACTTACAAAGTTTTTAAGGGTATTTTTGTATTCACCAATATTTTCTTGGCTGGGATTTGTTCGTAGGTAAGAGCAAAATTTACGAGAGCTCCAGAGCACTCTTAGGGTGGCCTATTTGTTCTTAAGTGTGACAAATTCCCTTACTTCATAGATAGATAGGTAGATAGATAGCAAAATGAGCAATATATAGACATTTTAAAAAAAATACCACTCACACACACACACACACACACACACATACACATACACATACACATACACATACACATACACATACACATACACACGCCATGTAGACCTATTTGCCCGAAGTGACGAATATTTATTTGAACTCTTCAGGCCACCTCAGCAGTCCCCCCTTTCTTAAACTTACGTTTTGACATTATGTAATTCTCCCGCGGGATAATACGAATTTCTCTTCTTCAATCTGTTTGTGTTTTCTCCGTGTGTCTGATGTTTGGATTTTCCTCCGGAATTGTGCCCTTACATGGGGAATTAAGGGCGTTTACCTATGCAAATTACGGAATTAGGGGTTTTCAAATAAATATGGCAGCATGGTGGAACAGGGGTTGGTGCATGTGCATCACAATACGAAGGTCCTGAGTGGACCTGAGTCCAATCCCGGGCTTAAGATCTTTCTGTGTGGAGTTTGCATGGTCTACCCGTGACTGCGTGGGTTCCCTCCAGGTACTCCGACGTCCTCCAACATCGAAAAACATGAACCTGGGGATAGGTTGATTGGCAACACTAAATTGGCCCTAGTGTTTGAATGTTGTCTATGTGTGTTGGCCCTGCGATTAGGTGACGACTTGTCCAGGGTGTACGCCGCCTTCCGCCCATGTGCAGCTAAGATAGGCTCCAGCACGGCACAAGCGGTAGTAAATGGATGGATGGATGGACATATGCATATTGGGGAAATAAGGGCGTGTTTACACGCACGCGCTAACCATTTGGCATTCAGCAACTTAAGAACAGCAGGTGGGAACAATTTGGCCGTTTAAGAACACGTCATGAATTTGAATGGACTCCTCTTAGGAAATCACTAAGGAAGAAAGATAAGAGGAAACGTTAGGAACTTATTGCTGAATGAGGCTCACTATGAGGAGCTTAGGGCCAGAACCATGTTGGGAGTAGTGGGCAAACTCTTATGACCGCCGCAGTGACGCGAGATCGAGCTATTATCCGTCTCACTTCGTCACCAGCTTAAGATCTCACGCTCTTCAGTCTCCGAGCAGAATTTACCCAAATGTTAATAGTCTTGGGTGGGGGACAGAGCATCACGGTTGTTGCTGGCTCAGCTGATATGTGAAGTGGAATGCTTGAGTCTCTTGCTTTTTTGCCTTTTCACAGGACAGGCAGCTCCTTTTGGGGGAAGTGACTCGAGCAGCGCACATTGTGCCAAAATATCGCACATGACATATTCAAATAGCGGGCTTATATTATGCAAATGGT